>NC_053389.1:109679963-109979963 GCF_905171765.1 Bufo bufo
ATATTGATATTTTAATCTTGAAAATTTGTTTAATAATATTTTATTATAAAAAGTCATTTTATAAGTGTTGGCAATCAGATATCAAGTTTATATTTCACATAATGATATATCACACCAATTGGGACATCTGGGCCAAAAAACGCATGTGTCCCCAAAAAACGCATAAAAAACGCATGGAAACTGCAAGAGGAAAAGGAAAAAAAAAAAAAAAGAGAATTTTTTTATTTTTTTTAATTTTTTTTTTAAATCAAGGCTGTATAGAATTATCCCTTGATTATGTGGGAGGATTCCCTTGCAAACTGGGAGTAGCATGAACAACAGGTGTCCGAGATTTGGGAAGCAATCAAAGGAATGGATAAAAATGGAGGCAGAGCAGGCAGACACTTGACCACTGAGGAAGGGAGAGTGAATCTACCCGTAACGCGTATGGTGAAACAAGTGATGTACCTGCATTGAAAAGCCTCCGATAATACTGTATGGCCATACAGAAGAAAATCTCTACAGTAAAGGATTAACTATTCTTATCGTCGAAAGCTGCACCAAAGGAAATTGCGGAACAGAGTGGCAACTCCTGCGATCTTTGGAACTCCTGCGAAATTTAAACCAGCTTGCTGTATGGAGCGACTGAATAAGCCGGCAAATATTTAAAGCTCCATTGAAGCAATAGGGAGACAGCAGACGCTAGACGGTAAGCCAAACATCGATTTAAAGTTTTCTCCAATCCAAAGCTCATATCGAGCTTAAAAGGATCAGCTATAAGAGACTTTTCACATTATCAGGATTCCTGTGGACACTTTATGAACATATTGCGCTCCCAGTGAATACACCTACAACATTTTCAGTGACATTCAGTTTCCCAAATTGGGATAGAGCGCTAGAAGATAATACCCCCTCTTCCCAAATAACAGCATATATTCGAAGTTTCTTGGTGTGATATATATTATTGAATTTATCGACACTATTGAGTCATATGAATATAGTGTTGATCATATCTACCACAATATGTGACTGTAATGCTGTATATTATTGCTACATTGTTCTTATAAATTTTATTACTTGTATTTTATGGGGATATAATAAATATTTTCTGCACATGTCAATTTGGTTGCCAAGTGTATGAGTGCTCGCTCATTACTCTATTACTACATTTGCCTTTAAGAGAGGGTGGGGTGATTCCCTCTATATGAGCTTGCAGCACCATACCTTAACTACTTGCTAGTGAGCCACCACAACCTACCACTATTTTAGTGTTAATTGGTCTTCCAGCTCTTCGTTATGCTCAAATTTACTTTTTCCAGCCTCTTATTGCTACTTGTCCCAACTTTTTTGGGATTTGTTGACACCGTGATAATTGGAATCAACGTATTTTCCCTTTAAAATGATACATTTACTCGGATTAAACGTTTGATCTGTCATCTACGTTCTATTACAAATAAAATATTGACATTTGCCATCTCCACATCATTGCATTCAGTTTTTATTCACAATTTATTTAGTGTCCCAACTTTTTTGGAATCCGGTTTGTATGTTATACCATGTATTTTATCATTTAGAAGGTATTATAGAAGGTACAGAAGCATTGAAGTAAGTTTATGTTAATTGGATTTCTGAGAAGAGTAGATGTTATTTCAAAACAATAGTTATTTATGGATGTAGGTAAGTGAAATGTACAAGTTCCGATGCCAAGCATCAAAGCCGCTATATAAAATTTTCATCAAGTCAACCTATATTTCAAAAAGATAGGAGAAGACAGCCAACTCCGACAAGTCCAGGATATAGGCAATTAAAAGTGTTAGGAAAAGACCTTCCTCAATGATGTATGTTAATAGGTCAAGGAGGTCATAGAGAACGTATTATTAGATATTTAATTTTAATGCTTAAAAGTTGTGATGTTCATCTACAGTACCGCAGTGCCATCTGGAGGCAGATGGACAATATTATATTATTTAATTATTTGTTCTATACCATATTAGGAGTTGATATGACATCATGGTGTTATTAGCATGCGAATACACCCACCTTACCTGATTGGGAATCCCTAATCTAAAGGGGATGATTCTTAGATAAGGGGGGGAGTAATTATAGATCCAAAAAAGCCATAATGATCCATATATCCATTGATCCATCCATTCATTCAACCAAAAAGAAAAACTTTACCAGAAGAAACTTGGATTATTCTTTTTGGATTACTAGGAAAGTTCTTCAGAACTGGTCCCATCTGAACTCTGTCTACCTTTGACCCGGTAGTCCCAGTTTAATCGCTAGGGCTCCGATCGGTTACCATGGCAGCCAAGACGCTACTGCAGTCCTGGCTACCATGGTTACTTAGCAATTTTAGAAGCATTATACTTACCTATGATGTCTGTGACCGCCCGGGCGCTCCTCCTACTGGTAAGTGAAAGGTCTGTGCGGCGCATTGCTTATAGCACACACCTTTCACTTACCAGTAGGAGGAGCGCCCGGCCGGTCACAGACATCGCAGGTAAGTATAATGCTTCTAAAATTGCTAAGTAACCATGGCAGCCAGGACTGCAGTAGCATCCTGGTTGCCATGGTTACCGATCGGAGTCCCAGCGATTAAACTGGGACTCCGATCGGAACTCTCCGCTGCCACTAATGATGGGGGTCGGCCGCACTGGCCAACAATGTGTTAAATGGGAGGGAGGGGGGCTGGCCACCAATGTGTTAAATGGGAGGGGGGGCTGGCCACCAATGTGTTAAATACAAGGGAGGGAGGGTGGGCCGGCCGCTCTGGCCACCAATGTGTTAAATACAAGGGAGGGAGGGGGGGCCGGCCGCACTGGCCACCAATGTGTTAAATACAAGGGTTTGGGGGAGGGGGGGCCGGCCGCACTGGCCACCAATGAGTTAAAAACAGGGGAGGGAGGGGGCTGCACTGGCCACCAATGAGTTAAATACAGGGGGGGGGAGGGGGGTGGTTTGATGGGTCATAGGAAAACAGAGTCAAGGGATAACAGTTATTTTCCTGTATATCCGTGTTTTTATTGTTATAGCCTGTTTGACAACAGAAGATCCTAAGTTTCTCTTGGTATATGAGTCTGTTTGTTAAGAGTATGACACTGGTTGTCATAAATCATTAAATCATACTGTGCTGATCAGATAGGGGTGTGTTAACACCACCGTGTGGTACATTTTGGGTATTATTTTATAACTTCACCATTTGTTTTGCAGTTGTATTGTTTTTATATTCTTTGTTTTAAGATAAACGATTATATATTTTTGCATATACAATTGTCCCTTTGTTTCACTGCTTGCACAAATCAAATTAAGATACCCGATAAAAAGAACTTAGAGGCGTGTTTATGTCCGCCTGAAGGATAATATAATTTTTTTATTTTTTTATATCCTCTCTTTTATATGAAGATATATGACAACCAATATCCATTTACTATTACTGCCAGAACATGTTTGGTGTAGTAGTTTCAGCCCAACTGGGCAGTCAGAGGTTGCAGGCTACAGAAATATAGCAGAGTTAGTTATAAAGCCATTGATAGGCCAATGAAGTATTTTACCATATGAAGGCAATACAGTAACATTGCCCAACTCTCAGCCCCCATCAGACCTCACTCTGAGTCTGAACTCACCATAAATGTGGTGAGCAATTATGAAGACCTTTTTTTTTACAAATCTTCCGGACCGGCTTCTTCGCGCGCTCTCCCTAAAACTTTTGCGCGCCTTCTCCCTGCTGCATCTCGGCGTCGTTGTGCGCCTGCGCAGGGAAACGCCATGTCCGGTGCAGCCGCCCAACAGGAAAGGACGAGGCACGCCGCACCCGCACGGAGAGAAGACTCAAGGGAGGGTAGGGCTGGCCTGGCCTGGCACTACAGCGCGGAAACACAACACTGGGCGGCTGCCCGGGTTATACAGGCACAGGCAGGCGCAGCACACAGCATGGGCGGGGCATATCCCCTTACAGTAATAATGGTCAGATATGTGCCCTCTTCACAGTAGTAATGCATGCACGTGCCATCTCCCATAAATAATAGCCAGATATGTGCCATGCTTTATGGATAATGCTCCAACAGCAGTAAACTTTGGAGATCCTATCAATAATACAGTTGTGTTCAAAATTATTCAACCCCCAATGCTGTAAAGGGTTTTAGAGAATTTAGTGTACATTTGTAATTGTGTTCAGAATGAAACCTTACAAGGACTTTTTAAAGAACCAAATGCAACTAAAATGACATCAATTTTTTTTGTAATACAGTATTAATTTTTTTTTGTGATTTCTTCATTGACACAATTATTCCACCCCTTAAAGACTACCACTCTTAACCACCTCCGGACCGCCTAACGCAGATTCGCGTTCCGGAGGTGGCAGCGCTGCGCACAGTCACGCATATACGCGTCATCTCGCGAGACGCGAGATTTCCTGTGAACGCGCGCACACAGGCGCGCGCGCTCACAGGATCGGAAGGTAAGCGAGTGGATCTCCAGCCTGCCAACGGCGATCGTTCGCTGGCAGGCTGGAGATGTGATTTTTTTAACCCCTAACAGGTATATTAGACGCTGTTTTGATAACAGCGTCTAATATACCTGCTACCTGGTCCTCTGGTGGTCCCCTTTGTTTGGATCGACCACCAGAGGACACAGGTAGCTCAGTAATATGTTGCACCACTACACTACACCCCCTCCCTGTCACTTATTAACCCCTTATTCACCCTTGATCACCCCTGATCACCCCATATAGACTCCCTGATCACCCCCCTGTCATTGATCACCCCCCTGTCATTGATTACCCCCCTGTAAAGCTCTATTCAGACGTCCGCATGATTTTTAAGGATCCACTGATAGATGGATCGGATCCGCAAAACGCATACGGACGTCTGAATGGAGCCTTACAGGGGCGTGATCAATGACTGTGGTGATCACCCCATATAGACTCCCTGATCACCCCCCTGTCAAGCTCCATTCAGATGTCCGCATGATTTTTACGGATTCACTGATAGATGGATCGGATCCGCAAAACGCATACGGACGTCTGAATGGAGCCTTACAGGGGCGTGATCAATGACTGTGGTGATCACCCCATATAGACTCCCTGATCACCCCCCTGTCATTGATTACCCCCCTGTAAAGCTCCATTCAGATGTCCGCATGATTTTTACGGATCCACTGATAGATGGATCGGATCCGCAAAACGCATACGGACGTCTGAATGGAGCCTTACAGGGGCGTGATCAATGACTGTGGTGATCACCCCATATAGACTCCCTGATCACCCCCCTGTCATTGATTACCCCCCTGTAAAGCTCCATTCAGACGTCCGCATGATTTTTACGGATCCACTGATGGATGGATCGGATCCGCAAAACGCATACGGACGTCTGAATGGAGCCTTACAGGGGCGTGATCAATGACTGTGGTGATCACCCCATATAGACTCCCTGATCACCCCCCCTGTCATTGATCACCCCCCCTGTAAAGCTCCATTCAGACGTCCGCATGATTTTTACGGATCCACTGATAGATGGATCGGATCCGCAAAACACATACAGGCGTCTCCCTGGAGCCTTCCAGGGGGGGTGATCACCCCATATAGACTCCCTGATCACCCCCCTGTCATTGATCACCCCCCCTGTCATTGATCACCCCCGTCAGGCTGCATTCAGATGCCCGTATGATTTTTACGGATCCACGGATACATGGATCGGATCCGCAAAACACATACGGACATCTGAATGGAGCCTTATAGGGGGGTGATCAATGACAGGGGGTGATCACCCCATATAGACTCCCTGATCACCCCCCTGTCATTGATCACCCCCCTGTCATTGATCACCCCCCTGTAAGGCTCCATTCAGACATTTTTTTGGCCCAAGTTAGCGGAAATTATTATTTTTTTCTTACAAAGTCTCATATTCCACTAACTTGTGTCAAAAAATAAAATCTCACATGAACTCACCATACCCCTCACGGAATCCAAATGCGTAATTTTTTTTAGAGATTTATATTCCAGACTTCTTCTCACGCTTTAGGGCCCCTAGAATGCCAGGGCAGTATAAATACCCCACATGTGACCCCATTTCGGAAAGAAGACAACCCAAGGTATTCCGTGAGGGGCATATTTAGTCCATGAAAGATTGAAATTTTTGTCCCAAGTTAGCGGAAAGGGAGAAAAAATAAATAAAATCAATTTCCGCTAACTTGTGCCAAAAAAAAAAAAAATTCTATGAACTCGCCATGCCCCTCATTGAATACCTTGGGGTGTCTTCTTTCCAAAATGGGGTCACATGTGGGGTATTTATACTGCCCTGGCATTCTAGGGGCCCTAAAGCGTGAGAAGAAGTCTGGGATCCAAATGTCTAAAAATGCCCTCATAAACATAGAATAAAAGGAATGTGGGCCCCTTTGCGCATCTAGTGCTGTAAGAAAAGTGTCACACACTCTGGTAATCGCCGTACTCAGGAGAAGTTGGGCAATGTGTTTTGGGGTGTCATTTACATATACCCATGCTGGGTGAGATAAATATCTTGGTCAAATGCCAACTTTGTATAAAAAAATGGAAAAGTTGTCTTTTGTCGAGATATTCTCACCCAGCACTGAGTATATGTAAAAGACACCACAAAACACAATTGCCCAACTTCTCTGAATACGGCGATACCACATGTGTGACACTTTTTCGCAGCCTAGGTGGCAAAGGGCCCACATTCCAAAGAGCACCTTTCGGATTTCACAGGTCATTACCTACTTACCACACATTAGGGCCCCTGGAAAATGCCAGGGCAGTATAACTACCCCACAAGTGACCCCATTTTGGAAAGAAGGACACCCCAAGGTATTCCGTGAGGGGCATGGCGAGTTCCTAGAATTTTATATTTTTTGTCACAAGTTAGCGGAAAATGATTATTTTTTAATTTATTTATTTTTTCCTTACAAAGTCTCATATTCCACTAACTTGTGACAAAAAATAAAAACTTCCATGAACTCACTATGCCCATCACGAAATACCTGGGGGTGTCTTCTTTCCAAAATGGGGTCACTTGTGGGGTAGTTCTACTGCCTGGCATTCTAGGTTGCCCAATGTGTGGTAAGAAGTTTGAAATCAAAATGTGTAAAAAATCACCAGTGAAATCCGAAAGGTGCTCTTTGGAATATGGGCCCCTTTGCCCACCTAGCTGCAAAAAAGTGTCACACAGACAACTTTTCCCATTTTTTTATACAAAGTTGGCATTTGACCAAGATAATTTATCTCACCCAGCATGGGTATATGTAAAATGACAACCCATTCCCCAAGCTTCTCCTGAGTACGGCGATACCACATGTGTGGCACTTTTTTGCAGCCTAGGTGGGCAAAGGGGCCCACATTCCAAAGAGCACCTTTCGGATTTCACCGGTCATTTTTTACACATTTTGATTTCAAACTCCTTACCACACATTTGGGCCCCTAGAATGCCAGGGCAGTATAACTACCCACAAGTGACCCCATTTTGGAAAGAAGGACACCCCAAGGTATTCCGTGAGGGGCATGGCGAGTCCTAGATTTTTTATATTTTTGTCACAAGTTAGCGGAAAAGGATTATTTTTTTAATTTATTTATTTTTTTCCTTACAAAGTCTCATATTCCACTAACTTGTGACAAAAAATAAAAACTTCCATGAACTCACTATGCCCATCACGAAATACCTGGGGGTGTCATCTTTCCAAATGGGGTCACTTGTGGGGTAGTTATACTGCCCTGGCATTCTAGGTGCCCAATGTGTGTAAGAAGTTTGAAATCAAATGTGTAAAAAATCACCAGTGAAATCCGAAAGGTGCTCTTGGAATATGGGCCCCTTTGCCCACCTAGGCTGCAAAAAAGTGTCACACAGACACTTTTCCCATTTTTTTATACAAAGTTGCATTGACCAAGATATTTATCTCACCCAGCATGGGTATATGTAAAATGACACCCCAAAACCCATTCCCCAACTTCTCCTGAGTACGGCGATACCACATGTGTGGCACTTTTTTGCAGCCTAGGTGGGCAAAGGGGCCCACATTCCAAAGAGCACCTTTCGGATTTCACCGGTCATTTTTTACACATTTGATTTCAAACTCCTTACCACACATTTGGGCCCCTAGAATGCCAGGGCAGTATAACTACCCCACAAGTGACCCCATTTTGGAAAGAAGACACACCCAAGGTATTCGCTGATGTGCATAGTAAGTTCATGGAAGTTTTATTTTTTGTCACAAGTTAGTGGAATATGAGACTTTGTAAGAAAAAAATAAAAAAAATCATCATTTTCCGCTAACTTTGTGACAAAAATAAAAAGTTCTATGAACTCACTATGCCCATCAGCGAATACCTTAGGGTGTCTACTTCCGAAATGGGGTCATTTGTGGGTGTTTGTACTGTCTGGCCATTGTAGAACCTCAGGAAACATGACAGGTGCTCAGAAAGTCAGAGCTGCTTCAAAAAGCGGAAATTCACATTTTTGTACCATAGTTTGTAAACGCTATAACTTTTACCCAAACATTTTTTTTTTTTTTAAAGACATGTAGAACAATAAATTTAGAGCAAAATTTTATATGGATGTAAAGTGAAAGTGAAAATGTCATTTTTTTGCAAAAAAAATCGTTAAATTTCGATAATAACAAAAAAAAAGTAAAAATGTCAGCAGCAATGAAATACCACCAAATGAAAGCTCTATTAGTGAGAAGAAAAGGAGTAAAATTCAATTGGGTGGTAAAGTTGCATGACCGAGCAATAAACAGTGAAAGTAGTGTAGGTCAGAAGTGTAAAAAGTGGCCTGGTCATTCAGGGTGTTTAAGCCATAGGGGCTGAGGTGGTTGAGAACAGAGGTTCATTCAAGTGTTTTCGATCAGGAATTGAAAACACCTGTGGATGTCAAGGAGCAGCAATCAAGCATAATAAGCACCAATTAGGCAGATTAAAAGGACTGTGATACTCAGCTCCTTCTAGACATTTACTGGTGTGTTTACAAACATGGTGAAGTCAAGAGAATGGTCCAGGAAGACAAGAGAAGAGGTGATTTCTCTTCACAGGAAGGGCAATGGCTATAAGAAGATTGCAAAGATGTTAAACATACCAAGAGACACCATAGGAAGCATCATTCGCAAATTCAAGCAAAGGGCACTGTTGAAACGCTACCTGGTCGTGGCAGAAAGAAGATGCTGACTTCGACTGCTGTGCGCTACCTGAAGCGCAAAGTGGAGAAAAGTCCCTGTGTGACTGCTGAGGAACTGAAAAAAGATTTGTCAGATGTGGGTACTGAAGTTACAGCTCAGACAATAAGGCGCACACTGCGTAATGAAGGCCTCCATGCCAGAACTCCCAGGCGCACCCCCTTGCTGTCTCCAAAGAATAAGAAGAGTCGACTGCAGTATGCCAAAAGTCATGTGGACAAACCACAAAAGTTTTGGAATAGTGTTCTGTGGACTGATGAAACAAAATTAGAACTGTTTGGGTTCATGGATCAACGCTATGTTTGGAGGAGGAAGAACAAGGCCTATGAAGAAAAGAACACCTTGCCTACTGTGAAGCATGGTGGGGGGTCAATCATGCTTTGGGGCTGTTTTGCTTCTACAGGTACAGGGAAGCTTCAGCATGTGCAAGGTACCATGAATTCTCTTCAGTACCAGGAGATATTGGACGAAAATGTGATGCAGTCCGTCACAAACCTGAGGCTTGGGAGACGTTGGACCTTTCAACAGGACAATGATCCCAAGCATACCTCCAAGTCCACTACAGCATGGTTGCAGATTAAAGGCTGGAACATTTTGAAGTGGCCATCGCAGTCACCAGACTTAAATCAGATTGAGAACCTCTGGTGGGACTTAAAGAAAGCAGTTGCAGCGCGCAAGCCTAAGAATGTAACTGAACTGGAGGCTTTTGCCCATGAAGAATGGGCGAAGATACCCGTAGATCGCTGCAAGACACTTGTGTCAAGCTATGCTTCACGTTTAAAAGCTGTTATAACTGGAAAAGGATGTTGTACTAAGTACTAAGATTGAATGTCACTTGGGGGTTGAATAAAACTGATAATGATGTGAGCACAGAAAAGACATTTGTGGTTATTTCATTATAAATGTTATGTTATATTTGTCTGACTTACAAGTGCCTCTTGATTAATTGTAAACAAGATGACTGAAATGATCAAATCAATGTCAATGTCAAACTGCCAAAACACTCAATTTCAGTGGGGGTTGAATAATTTTGAACACAACTGTATACGTTAGCCCGATGTGCTAATTTATTCCATAAGATACTCAATGCGGGACTTACATGCTTAATGTAGGTGGAACGCACGCCGACTATCAAGATGGCCGTGCGTTCCACCGTTAACCAATGGCCAATCAGTGCCGTGGACGTCATCACCCAGAGCTCAAGTCCGGTCACGTGAGGCGTCTAGATATGGCCGTGCGTTCCACCGCAGTTCAATCAAGACACTGCCCCTCACCGCTGTCAAACCGTGCAGTTAAGAGGTGGCAGTGTCCGGATACTTAAATCAAGAACCTCCGGAGGTTCCAGAGCGCGGAATCGGACAGACTGAATATAGCAGAAGCCGGCAAATGGAACGCACGTCCATCACAAAGATGGCCGTGTGCTCCAAAGCCCGAACCCGCCCGATTCATGCGGGATTCCATTCCGTGTGCAGAGGGTGTATTAGTAGATTCAATGCCCCATATTAGGGGCATGAATATGCTGGCACAGGGCTAAGTGAATATATATATATAGCCCCTAAAGGGGGATAACACGTCACATAAAGGTCAGGACTGGTAGGGACCGCATAGTTGTCCAAATGGTGCCTCCATAAAAATAAAAAAAAATACTGATTGCAGTAGCACCAGGGGAGGGGGGTTCTTTCTGGTGTGTCAGTGAACTTTCTACTGTTTATTGTCATAGAATAAGATTTAGAAAGATATAGATCAAATAGGCGCTCAGATGAAGAGAAGCCCTACAATATTGTGATGACACTTCATGTGTCGATAACGAATTCTGTCACAAGAGGATAGAATTTATGCAGATTAGGGGTTACCCCCAGGGCCCAGAAACAAAAGAGCATGGTGATTCACAAAAAGCATGAAAACGTTAGTTGTTCATTCAGGCCTCCTGGTGATTGCGACCGGAACCGGTAGATCCACTCTGTTTCCTTCTGGAGGGTCCTCCGTTCCCAGTCGCCCCTCCTAGGGGAAGGTCTGATCAACTCTAAGGCTGAGAATTTTATTAATTGCGGATCCCATTGTGGACTTCCCACATATGGTTCGCTATGCGGGTCTCCTTCTTCTTTCTGATGTCATTAATATGTTCTAGGATGCGCCTCCGGAACTCCCTAAAGGTTTTGCCCACATAATCCTTTGAGCATGTACAGGCGAGGTAGACCACCCCTTTGCTCCGACAATTAATGAAATCTCTGACATCGTAGGTTTTACCCATAACCGAACAGGTATTAGTCTTGGAGTTTCTTATATGGCTACAAGTCATACAAGACCCGCATCGGAACGTGCCCAGTGGTTTTCGGTCAAGCCACGTTCCTTCCGGAACTGGTCGCGAGTAGTGGCTGTGGACTAGCCGGTCGTGAAGGCATCTACCCCGTCTAAAAGTGATACTGGGTCTGGAGGGGAGTACATCTGACACACCCGGATCCATCAGGAGGATCGGCCAATACTTGCTGATGATGTCCCTAATCTCCTGATTCCTGGTGTCAAAGGTTGAGATGATTCTGATGATATCACCATCTTTCCCCTTAGATTCCCTTGGTACCAGGAGGGTGTTCCGTTCACAGGTGGCTGCATTTTGGAAGGCGTCCCTCAGGACGTGTTGTGGGTAGCCCCTCGTTCTAAATCTATTTTGTAGTTTTCTAGATTCATGATGAAAGCCCTCTCGGTTGGAACAGTTTCCTCATTCGCAAATATTGTCCACGAGGGATGCCTTTCTTCAAATTCGTTGGGTGATGACTGTCCCAGTGAAGTAGGCTATTTGTGGCAGTGGTCTTCCTGAAGGTGGAGGTGACAAGATTGTCCCCAATTTTTGTGACTCTGATGTCTAGAAATGTCAAGGACTCTGGATGGAATTCAGAGGTGAAAGAGAGCCCCAGCTCGTTGATATTTAGAGCTTTAACGAATGATTAAAATTCCTCTGCACCTCCGTTCCAGATGATGAAGACGTCATTATAACACCATGTTATAAGGGAAAATAATAATGATCGGGTCTCCATCCCGATCGTCTCCTAGCAACCGTGCATGAAAATCGCACCGGATCCGCACTTGCTTGCGATTTTCACACAGCCCCATTCACTTCTATGGGGCCTGCGTTGCGTGGAAAATGCACAAAGAGGAGCATGCTGCGATTTTGACGCAACGCACAGGTGATGCGTGAAAATCACTGCTCATCTGCACAGCCCCATAGAAATGAATGGGTCCGGGTTCACCTCACGCATTGCACCCGCGCGGAAATATCGCCCGTCTTAAAGAGGCCTTACAGAACTGTTTCGGTTCAGCAATATCCTTGGGATGTCTGGCGTGAATCGCTTTCTTGAGGTCATGCCACAGCATCTCAATCGGGTTGAGGTCAGGACTCTGACTGGGCCACACCAGAAGACGTATTTTCTTCTGTTTAAGCCATTCTGTTGTTGATTTACTTCTATGCTTTGGGTCGTTGTCCTGTTGCAACACCCATCTTCTGTTGAGCTTCAGCTGGTGGACAGATGGCCTTAAGTTCTCCTGCAAAATGTCTTGATAAACTTGGGAATTCATTTTTCCTTCGATGATCGCAATCCATCCAGGCCCTGACGCAGCAAAGCAGCCCCAAACCATGATGCCCCCACCACCATACTTCACAGTTGGGATGAGGTTTTGATGTTGGTGTGTTGTGCCTCTTTTTCGCCACACATAGTGTTGTGTGTTTCTTCCAAACAACTCAACTTTGGTTTCATCTGTCCACAGAATATTTTGCCAGTACTGCTGTGGAACATCCAGGTGCTCTTGTGCAAACTGTAAACGTGCAGCAATGTTTTTTTGCACAGCAGTGGCTTCCTCTGTGCTATCCTCCCATGAAATCCATTCTTATTTAGTGTTTTACGTATCGTAGATTTGCTAACAGGGATGTTAGCATATGCCAGATACTTTTGTAAGTCTTTAGCTGACACTCTAGGATTCTTCTTCACCTCATTGAGCAGTCTGCGCTGTGCTCTTGCAGTCATCTTTACAGGATGGCCACTCCTAGGGAGAGTGGCAGCAGTGCTGAACTTTCTCCATTTATAGACAATTTGTCTTACCGTGGACTAATGAACAGCAAGGCTTTTGGAGATACTCTTATAACCCTTTCCAGCTTTATGCAAGTCAAAAATTCTTAATCGTAGGTCTTCTGAGAGCTCTTTTGTGCGAGGCATCATTCACATCAGGCAATGCTTCTTGTGAAAAGCAAACCAAGAACTGGTGTGTTTTTTATAGGGCAGGGCAGCTGTAACCAACACCTCCAATCTCATCTCATTGATTGGACTTCAAGAGCTAATTGGAGTGAGCTGTCAGCCAACTGGAGATGTCATTAGTCTAGGGGTTCACATACTTTTTCCACCTGCACTGTGAATGTTTACATGGTGTGTTCAATAAAAACATGGTAACATTTAATTCTTTGTGTGTTATTAGTTTAAGCAGACTGTGATTGTTTATTGTTGTGACTTAGATGAAGATCAGATCACTTTTTTTGACCAATTTGTGCAGAAATCCATATCATTCCAAAGGGTTCACATACTTTTTCTTGCAACTGTACTTTGCCTGGAAAATAGGCTAGTGCAAATGATTACTGCTGGATGGATGTATCATCCATTAGGCCTCATCCACACGACCGTATGTATTTTGCGGTCTGCAAAAAATATGAATAAAATCCGTGTGCATTCCGCATTCTGCGGAACAGAGCAGCTTGCCCATGATACAACAGTACTATCCTTGTCCATAATGCGGATAATAATAGGACATGTTTTATTTCTTTGGGGAACGGAAATACAGAAACGGAATGCACACGGAGTAACTTTTTTTTTTTTTTTTGCAGACCCATTGAAGTGAATGGTTCTGCATACGGTCCGCAAAAAAAACCGGAACGGACACGGAAAGAAAATACGTTCGTGTGCATGAGCCTTTAGTGCTCGTCCTCCCTGAATATTGGGCTTTGTAACTTAACTTTACTAAAACTTTTTGTATTCTGTGTTTTATTATCTCTCTTTGCCAAACATTATATCTATCCTGTGTATAATCCCAAGCATTTCCTGGCCAACAGGTGATTTTGACCATGACACCTGTTGCACAACCAAAGATCGCTATGTACCAGGGCAGCCGTTAAACTGAATGGGCTTTGAGTGCAAATCGCTGCCATGACCCCAGAATCGCAGAAAATCCAGCAGTGTTGGATTCTTTTGCAATTCTGTGGTTGCGGCTGCGCTGTGACTCCAGCTCAATGGCTGCACTACAACACAACAATGTTTGGTCATACAACAGGTGTTGAGGCCAAGATTGCCATTTAGCCCCAGCTTAATGTGTGTTGAATTTAACCATTTGTTGATGGAGCTCAACTACTTTAAAATTTTCTAAACACAAATCATCATTTATTAAACTGCACACTACAAGGTCAAAAAATCTAAAGCGTTCATCAAAGTTTATTTTCAGATCAAGCACATGTCCATCTACAGTCTTTGTAATTTCACAAATGCAGTCATTCATATATTTGACATTACAATCTTATTTGGTTGTTTTTCTGCTAATGCCTGTTATATTGATAAAGATATAATAAAAATGCATACAAAAAAAAATCTGAAACAAATGTATGTCCATATTTAAGAGTGGATTCACACATGGCAGATTTTATGGCAAAAAAATTTGCACTATGTACTTGCTGCCAAAACTATTTCAGCATCAAAATCCGGCATGTGTGAATCTACTCTAAAGCCCCAATTAGGCCTCCTGCACACGAACGTATTTTTTTGCGGTCCGCAAAAACGGGTCCCGTTTTTCCGTGATCCGTGACCGTTTTTTTCGTCCGTGGGTCTTCCTTGATTTTTGGAGGATCCACGGACCTGACACCCGTTTTGGTGTCCGCCTGGCCGTGCGGAGCCAAACGGATCCGTCCTGAATTACAATGCAAGTCAATGGGGACGGATCCGTTTGACGTTGACACAATATGGTGCAATTTCAAACGGATCCGTCCCCCATTGACTTTCAATGTAAAGTCAGGAGTCAATATACCATCGGATCAGAGTTTTCTCCAATCCGATGGTATATTTTAACTTGAAGCGTCCCCATCACCATGGGAACGCCTCTATGTTAGAATATACCGTCGGATTTGAGTTACATCGTGAAACTCAAATCCGACAGTATATTCTAACACAGAGGCGTTCCCATGGTGATGGGGACGCTTCAGGTTAGAATATACTAAAATAACTGTGTACATGACTGCCCCCTGCTGCCTGGCAGGCGCTGCCAGGCAGCAGGGGGCAGCCCCCCCCCCTGTAGTTAACACATTGGTGGCCGCCCCCCTCCCTCCCCTGTAGTTAACTCATTGGTGGCCAGTGTGGCCGCCCCCCCCCCCTCCCCTGTAGTTAACTCATTGGTGGCCAGTGCAGGCGGCCCCCCCCCCTCCCCTGTAGTTAACTCATTGGTGGCCAGTGGGCCCTCCTCCCCTGTAGTTAACTCATTGGTGGCCAGTGCGGCCGGACCCCCCTCCCTCCCCTGTAGTTAACTCGTTGGTGGCCAGTGGGCCTTCTCCCCTCCCTCCCCCTCCTAATTAAAATCTCCCCCCTATCATTGGTGGCAGCGGAGTGTACTGATCGGAGTCCCAGTTTACTCGCTGGGGCTCCGATCGGTAACCATGGCAACCAGGACGCTACTGCAGTCCCGGTTGCCATGGTTACTTAAGCAATTTTGTAGAACCATTATACTTACCTGCGAGCTGCGATCTCTGCGTCCGGTCGGGAGCTCCTCCTACTGGTAAGTGACAGGTCCGGCCGGGAGCTCCTCCTACTGGTAAGTGACATGACTGTCACTTACCAGTAGGAGGAGCTCCCGGCCGGACCTGTCACTTACCAGTAGAGGAGCTCCCAGGCCGGACGCAGAGATCGCAGCTCGCAGGTAAGTATAATGGTTCTACAAATTGCTAAGTAACCATGGCAACCGGGACAGCAGTAGCGTCCTGGTTGCCATGGTTACCGATCGGAGCCCCAGCGATTAAACTGGGACTCCGATCAGTACACTCCGCTGCCACCAATGATGGGGGGGGGGGAGATTTTAATTAGGAGGGAGGGGAGAGGGCCCACTGGCCACCAACGAGTTAACTACAGGGGAGGGAGGGGGGCCCACTGGCCACCAACGAGTTAACTACAGGGGAGGGGACGGCCGGCCGCACTGGCCACCAATGTGTTAACTACAGGGGGGGGGCCCACTGGCCACTAATGTGTTAACTACAAGGGAGGGATGGGGGGGCCGGCCGCACTGGCCACCAATGTGTTAACTACAGGGGGGGCCCACTGGCCACTAATGTGTTAACTACAGGGGGGGGGCTGCCCCCTGCTGCCTGGCAGCACCTGCCAGGCAGCAGGGGGCAGTTATGTACACAGTTCTTTTAGTATATTCTAACTGAAGCGTCCCCATCACCATGGGGACACCTCTGTGTTAGAATATACTGTCGGTTCTGAGTTTTCACAAAGCTTTTATGCAGACGGATCTTCGGATCCGTCTGTATAAAAAGTAACCTACGGATCACGGACACGGATGCCAATCTTGTGTGCATCCGTGTTCTTTCACGGACCCATTGACTTGAATGGGTCCGTGAACCGTTGGCCGTGAAAAAAATAGGACAGGTCCTATTTTTTTCACGGCCAGGAAACATGGATCACGAATGCGGCTGCAAAACGGTGCATTTTCCGTTTTTTCCACGGACCCATTGAAAGTCAATGGGTCCGCGAAAAAAAACGGCACAACGGCCACGGGTGCACACAACGGTCGTGTGCAGGAGGCCTTACACGGCAGTCTTTTGGTCGGTGCTTCCCATTAGTGATTGTGAGCCAAAACCAGGAGTGTAGGCTTCACAGAGATCAGGTATAGTGGAATGATCTGAACCCGTTCTGTGTTTAGAGCCACACCTGGTTTTGGCTCTAAATCACTGATGGAAATCACTGACCAAAAAACACTGACGTGTGTACAACCCAAAAGTAGCAGAAATACATTGTATTACTACAAACAAGTCACCAAACCAGCGGCGCATAAAAATAATTATAGCTATATAGCATAAACCAGAACTGTGCTGGTTAAGGGTACTTTCACACTTGCGTTGCTGGATCCGGCAATCTGTATGCAAACGGAAACCATTTGTAGACGGATGCGGATCTGTCTCACAAATGCATTGCAATACCGGATCCGTCTCTCCGGTGTCATCGGATATATTTTTTTTACAGTTTTAAAGGTCTGAGCATGCGCAGATCGGAAGACCGGATCCGTCAATGCTGTGTTTTTTTTTTCTCCATCTAAATACCGTAAAAGGACTGATCTGAAGACATCCTGATGCATCCTGAACGGATTTCTCTCCATTCAGAATGCATTAGGATAAAACTGATCTGTTTTTTTCAGGTATTGAGCCCCTAGGACAGAACTTAATACCAGAAAACTTTGATGCAAGTGTGAAAGTACCCTTAGGAAAGAACATGTTAGAAACCATGTAAATAGCTGTTTCTACTGAATAGATTTTGTACATTGCAGTGATTTATATCTACGAGAAAACGCGAATGTTCTTAGGTACTTAGATTTGATGGCCTATTCTCAGGATAGATCATCAATATCAGATCAACCCAACCACAACCTGACCCATTGGCCGCTATGTCGCTGTGCCTGCAGCTCAACTTTAATTCAAGCGTGTTGGAAACTACACAGTGGATGGAGCCTTCAGAAGATGCACACTTGCTTGGCTGTTCTCAGAACTCCATAGAAATAAATGGAGCATGCTGGGAGTCGTAGTTTCACCACAGCTGGTGTGCCAGAGGTTAGCCATTACTTTCCTAGCCTAACCCTTCAAGTATTCCCCTTCACTTTCGAATTTAAACAGTTTCTCCATCTAAATTTATCTTTAGAAAATTCTATGGCCTGAGACGACAGCAAACACTATGGGCACCAAATGATAATGACACTTCCTATGGAATCACGCCTTGATATTTTGTAAGAAAAACAAATGAAGATATCTGCCCTAACGTTTTAAACATGATCTGAAGCAGGTAAGCAAAAGCTATTTTTCTCCATGTGAAGGCCCCATGCACACAACGATACGTTTTGCGGTCCGCAAAACATGGATACCAGCTACAGTATGTGCATGCTGCCATTTTTCTTGTCCGCAAATCATTGTGTGCTGTCTGCATTTTTTCGCGGCCCCACTGAACAAAATTACAGTCGTGCACATGGAGCCTAAAGGAGTTATCTCTGGCCTTGGAGATGACAACACCTCTCGTCCGGAACTGTGCCCCTGGACATAAAAAAGCAGACTGACCTGACCAAGGCCACACCACTGCTCTGTTCCTGGCCACTTCCAGTCCTCACAGAAGCAGCAAAACAGCTTGGTCCTGTGACCACTGCAGCCAATCACAGGCCTCAATGGTCACATCAGTTTAAATGGTACCTCACAGATGTGATGGCTGAGGCTGGTGACTGGCCATAGCAGTCACAGGACCCAGCTGCTTCCAGGTCCTGTAGGGACTGGAAATATATAATATTGATGATTTGTCCTGAGGATGTCATCAATTTCATGAAGCTGGAATACCCCTGTAAGTCTAAGGCCTCTTGCACACGACCGTATGGCTTTTTCAGTATTTTGCGGTCAGCAAAAAATACGGATGACGTCCGTGTGCATTCCGTTTTTTGCGTAACGGAACAGCTGGCCCCTGATAGAACAGTACTATCCTTGTCCGTTATGCGGACAATAATAGGACATGTTCTATCGTTGAACGGAAGGCATACAGAGTTTTTTTTTGCGGATCTATTGAAATGAATGGTTTCATATACGGAACGCAAAAAATGGAACGTAAACGGTAAAAAAAAGTCTGTGTGCAAGAGGCCTAAGGGAGTGAAGAGTCTGGTATATTTGGAAGCGGGTCAATAAAAGGTCATCTGACAGTTACATCTCCAATGACTTTGTATTCCCCTGAAATCAATTGGTGTGTCTAATGCCATTGGACATGATGCTTATGGTGTTTTTTAGCCTCTATGTAGGGTAATATGCTTGGCTCATTTGCCAGTTATAATCTTCTGGTGAATGGACTGCAAAAAGAACTGCAAAAAATCTGTCTATTCTATCTATAGCCTGAGCTTGAGTTGTGGCTAGACCAGCAAGCCCTACTATCCATCA
Organism: Bufo bufo; assembly: GCF_905171765.1. Classification (NCBI taxonomy): domain Eukaryota; kingdom Metazoa; phylum Chordata; class Amphibia; order Anura; family Bufonidae; genus Bufo; species Bufo bufo. The sequence goes on from NC_053389.1 coordinate 109,699,306, forward strand.
GAACTCAGGCTAATGGTTTCCAAGTGTTACTGTATATTAAACTGATCACAAACTGTAACCACTTAACTACTTCAAAGGTTTATAATTACATATAAAGTGGTTCCCTGGGTCTTAAATATTGATGACCTATCCCCAGGATAGGTCACCATTATCAGAATGTGGGGGTTTGACTCCTGACACCATGCAATTCATCTGTTTGATGGAGTTGCGGCGCTCAGACGAGTGCCATGTGATCTCTTCACTGTACACCAAGCATTGTATAGTGGCAGCGCCTGGTATTGTAGCTTCACTTGAATGGGACTGAGCTGCAGAAAGGCTATGATTAATGGACGTGGACAAGCCAAGGAAGAGGTCACAGCGCTTGCCCAATCACCACAACCCCATTCAACATGGGGGTACCAGGAGTCGGACTCCCACTGATCTGAAATTGATGACCTAGGGATAGGTCACCACTATTTAAGTCTCAGAAAACCCCTAAAGTCTACTTGATATGAGCTTTATTCTGTATGTTCCTTTCTTTTCATTTGAGCATTCAATGTACTTGATTCAAGAGTAGAAGAGAGGGCTCTGGAAACACTTTATGCTCGTGGTCCCACAGTGATGGAACATTTTTCCCCGTTACCGAGTCCATTATAATTTACTCATTTTTATAACATGGCTCCATGAACTTCAACTACAAATATTCCTACAAGTCAACTTCATCTCTTCTGGGTTCTTATTTGTAAAATAGAGAGAAGAGCGAATATAATATTATAAAATGGCAGTCATGATCCTTTGGAGAATCCCATACATTGTGAATGCAGCTCCTTAGAGGGGAGTTTTCAATAGACTCTACATTAAACCTATAGACAATACTGGCATACAGACTCCTTCACAATGCCACAAATGTTGGTTTCATGAAATCCCAATAGATCATTAGAAGGCGTTTCCTGCTTCTTATATAAGGCAGCTCTACAAGCTATTGCAGCAAGCCATTACTACATTATCTTTTAATATGCTACCTGTAAATGTAATCATTTGCTTGAAATCCGTCTCTTGGACGTTACCACAGATAGAAAAACGGGAGAAGACAATGTGTCCATTTCATCATAAACGTCAATGTCTTTGTGAAAATGGTGCCACCACTTGGAACAGTGATCTGAATATACAGTAGCGCACGGCGGAAACGCAGGCAAAAGTAACAGCTTGGATGAAGACACAAGAGGAAGTGTTAGGGGCCCTCTTCCCAAGAGAAGATGGAGCTTCTGGGCCAGCCAGTAGCACAAGGAATGTCCTATTTACAATATTCTTTGCGAAGTTCTGTTGAGAAAAGATAATCAAACTATTATTTTATGGTTCAATATCTTTTTATTGAGATATAAGATACGTGGTAGCATAAATCAAAGAATGCTTCATGAAAATGACAAGTATGAGGAGTAGATCCTCTAAGGCAAACAAATTACAAAGCATGTAACAATAATTAGACCAGTTTTCTGAAATCTACATAGGTGGTCTCAAGGCTGATATTATCACTATAGAGAACCTAAGAGACCATCAAACTATTATTTTAATGACTGTTCCTGAAAAATAAGCAGAACATTTCACTTATTAGCTTCAGCCGTGCGGCAATCATTTCCATTTCTCTTACTGCAGAGAATTCTTTCAAATGCTGTTACTGTAAAAACGCTTTCCAAAACTGTTAGGCCTCTTTCACACGGGCGTTGCGGGAAAAGGTGCGGGTGCGTTGCGGGAACATGCACGATTTTTCCGCGCAAATGCAAAACATTGTAATGCGTTTTGCACTCGCATGAGAAAAATCGTGCATGTTTGGTACCCAAACCCGAAGTTCGGGCTTGGGATCGGTGTTCTGTAGATTGTATTATTTTCCCTTATAACATGGTTATAAGAGAAAATAATAGCATTCTGAATACAGAATGCATAGTAAAAGGGCTGGAGGGGTTAAAAAAAAATATATATATTTAACTCACGTCAATCCACTTGCTCGCGCAGCTCGGCATCTCTTCTGTCTTCTTTTTTGCTGTGTGCAGGAAAAGGACCTGTGGTGACGTCACTCCAGTCATCACATGGTCCATCACATGATCCATCACCATGGTAAAAGATCATGTGACGGACCATGTGATGACCGGAGTGACGTCACCACAGGTCCTTTTCCTGCACACAGCAAAAAAGAAGACAGAAGAGATGCCGGGCTGCGCGATCAAGTGGATTAAGGTGATGTGAGACAGTGACAGGTCTCACTCAGGTTAGAGGCAAGGAAGGGGTGGATAGTGCGGTCCACACCCCTGTTCCACCACAGGTGAGAGAAGCAGGAGGTAATCAGCCTGGCATAAGGCACCTCCCAGGGTGTCAGAAGGGGGGAGTGTGTTACCTGTGGACAGAGGCCTGGAGGCTCTGTCTGTGTGGTCTCAGCTGGGCAAGGCTGAGGGACCACAAGGCTGGGAGACAGCCTGGAGTTGGGGGACGCAGCGACGCCTGGGAGGGTCGCAGGGCCATAGTCAGGCAGACTACTGAGCCCCAATCCCCCACAAGAAATACTGAACTGGAGGCAGTGGGCGTACTGTGCTCTGTACAGCCAGGAGGCTGTGGGACATTGGCTGATAAAGCCGCATGAGTTCACTGGGTGTGAACTGGGACCTAGGTGAGTCAGGAAACTTTATGTTTAGTTAGAGCCTGGACGGGCGAGTGTTTATTATTTTATGTGGATGTCACATGTGTTAGGTGAAGCTGCGACTTCATGATAACCTGTATTAGTTGGAGTGTGCACAATAAATGCACGGTTTGGACCTGAAACCTGGTGTCCTAAAGGTGTATCTGTGAGAATGACCCCCGGTGAAGAGCTAACCCCCCCACAATTGGTGTCGGATGCGGGCAGGTGTCCCTGCTGATAAGTAAAAGTGCTGGAAGCCTGCTAGTTTGCAGAGCAGAGACTGCTGGTATTAAACTGGATTTTTTTGTTTCTGTGGTGCAAACAGTGCAGGATTTAAAGGGCCAGAAGCCCAATACAAGAGACTGAGCAGTGGAAATGGCTGCAAAATGGTATAGCCCGTGGGAGAAATCCTGCGAGTTAGTGATCGGCGGAATCCCGCTGGGGGTCATTCTAGACTCCCGCCAGCAAGTGTCTCGGGTCCTGCCTGAAATTCTGGACTTTGTGACAAGGGGGCCAGAGACAAAAACTACGGTGTCACTGACCTTTGTGACTGACTATGGCTCTGTGCAATGGGAGCTGTTAAAATGTGAGACACTGGAAGTGGAATTTGTACTGGGCAAGGACTTTCCATTGTTTGGGCAGTTGTGGAGCGGAGTTCCTGATAAAAGGCAAAGATATGCCGTTGCCAAGGGCAACTGTCGGGAAGACAAAGAGGTGGAGAGTGATGCGGTTCTCAGGAGTGCATATCTTCCCTGCCACTGTGTCCGGAGTCCTGGAGAGGGACTGCGGAGGTGCAGTAAAGCTGTTGCTAGGAGCAACCAAAACCTTGATGAGTCTGCGGGAGAGAATGTCACTGCTTTACCAGAATGGTTGATTACAAAGGGTAAGACTGTTCCTGTTATTAACGATGTAGCAGAGCCAGTGACAGTGAGCCGGCGGCAGGGGATACCTGCTGGGCCGGTAGGTAATAAGTCTGTGTCTGGACAGGCGGATCAGCCTGCTGTGATTGCTCCCTCGCAGAAATCTACAGGGGAGAAGGTTTCTGTGTTACCTCAGTTGCCCATGACCAAAGCTAGTTTTGGGATGACAAGGATCCGGGATCCCATGCTAGCCCGGGTAAGAGATAGCACAATATTGAAACCTGAGACTGGTAAAATATTAAAGGTGCTGGACAGTCGTGCGGATAAGGACTATCCGCTGATTTTCACTGAGCGTGAGACTCCAATGAGAACAGAGACTGATGAATTTGATGTTACAGATACGCTCATGCATGAGGGAGTGTTGGGCCGTGATATCGGTTTGTTGCTGTGGGGTAAGGTAGACACTTCTGTGGTGACAGTGATATAACTTTTCCATTGCAAATATGTGGTGACAGTGATATAACTTTTCCATTGCAGGTTGTGGTCAGGGGAGAAGCGCCCCCTGGTGGTAAAAATGTGAATGATGATAAAACTTTATTTTCTGCATCTGCTATGTTTCATGAAGCGCGATATGACGTATGTGCTGTGACCGATAGCAACCCAGAGAGTGAAGCTACCATGTCAAGGTCCTGTGAAACAAAGGTGGTTACTAGTAGCGACCAGACAGCTATATCTGACAAGATGAGAATTAAGTCGGGTGACATCAGCCTAGGGTCTGAAGCCCATATCCAGACAGCTGTAGATGACCTGACACGACAGTACAGCTGCAAACAGGAGGATGATCTCTCTCTCTCCTCACGCTCCCTAGAAACGTTAGAGACGGGACTAGCTGTCTTCACAGAGCAACTGAAGAAGGCTTCAGAAAGGGCAAAGAAGGAGAGCCAGAAAGAGAATGGTGATACTCCTACATCTGCTGCAGCAGAGCCGAGCAAGGAGCAGCTGGAACCGGAGGCCCAAAGGCGGGGCACTTCCCACAAGCTTGTGCAAAAAGCTGAAAAGAAACTGCTGAAAAACATGTAGTTGGCGGTTCAGCCCCTGGAGAAACAGGGTGTGACATACAAAAAGGTGGAGAAAACCAAGAACAAACTTCAGCGAGGATTGGATGATCTGATGGTGGACCTGGACCACCAGAAGCAAGTTATGTCTAATCCAGCGAAGAAACAGGAGAAGTGTGACTGGCTCCTAGCTGAAGAGAAATACATCTCGGCTCGATATGGTGAAAAAAGTGACCAAACAGAGACTGATGCTTGGGAAAAGGAGACCAAGGCCCTCTCCTTGGCTAAAGCCCTGGAAGAAGTGCTTGAGGAGCATGCTGAATTGGAGAGGCTGAACAAGCAACTCAGAGCAGAGACTGAAAATCTCATGAGCTTAAAAGATGAGTTGGAGAAATCTAAGTGTGCTCTCGAGCAGCAGGTGGAAGGTGAGAAACCTGAAGAGGAGAGTTCTCTGGAAGACGTCAAGAAGCCAGAGCCTGTTAAAAATGGGACTGGAGAGGGTGGCACTGTGGTGCTGGCTGTGGCAGAGAAAATGGAAGATGCTTCTGCTAAACCAGATGATGGGGCTGATGTGGATGCCGAAGACCACAGACCCATGGTAGCGTGTAGTGCAGCGTACTCAAGTTGTGTTTAATAGTGTTTCTGGGTGTAGTAGTGCAATAGACACTAACCTGAGACGGCTGACTCTCTGCATAGGCAGGTGATGGTAGGAAAATGTTCGTGACGCCAGTGCCAATTAAACGGTGGCACGCCGTTTGCTGATAGCAGGAATAAATGAGGAACACCGTGATGTTAAAACAGAACTCCAACTTTAGTAGTTTTCATAGAGACATTAATGGAAGCACAGTTCCTTTGCATACAGTTGATTTTTCAATACGGTCGATGCAGGCAATACAGATTGAGCAAGGTGACTACAGAGTGTTAAACACACAGGACTTGCAGTACAGGAGCTTGCACTCTATCTCTGACTGATCCTGGAACATAGCAAATCTTCTCCAAGGCCCAATACCTTAACTCTGGCGTATATCCTTGGTTCTCTCTTTATAAAGTACCTCCTCTGTTATCTTGAGTACCTCTTGCTTTTCTGCGCTTTGCCTCTGTCTCCCTCTGCTTCCTCAGACTCTAGAAGCTTCTGAACAGTGGTCTTCCTGCTTCTGCATATATATATATTCAGGAGGGGAACCTTCTCCTTGGATTTGGAACCCGGTTACAGGGACTGCCATACCCTCTCCTGGTCCGCAGGCTTCAGGCCTGGACTTGTCTCTGACATAGTCTAAGCTCCAGCTTCAGACTACAGGCTGCAGCTTTAGACAGACACTTAGACTAGACTCTCTTAGACTGACCTTCCTTTCCCTGACTGGGCCTTATATAAACTAGGGCTCCCTAGCTCCCTCTAGTGACTAAGAGCTGGAATGACACCCCTAGCAGGCCTGTACATGCAAGTTTCACAGTAACAGGGAAATACATAGCATTACATTACATGACATTTTTTAAAACTGACATATACCAACTTCCCATAATTAAGGAGGGACGACAGCACTCCAAGTGACACTTTTGTAGTGACGGGTATTACAGTCCCCGTACACTACATACCCCACTGCTTTAAGCTGAGTACGACCTCGTACTCCATCAGGGCTCGCCCAACTGGAATCTACCTGAAACAGAAAAAAGAGACACGCAGGCATACATACATGTAATTCATCTGCATTTACATTCATATCAGGTCCAATTGGCAAAGGTGAAGTGTGGTGACAAGGGGCGTCGTTCTCTTCTCTCAGGATAGTGGATGGAACTGGGGCGCTGACCTGGCACAGCGTAACATTAGAACCAGGATAGTCCATGACAATGAATAAGTCCATAATAGAACAGCAAAATAGATAAAACAGTATAAAAGTTCTTGGAGGCTCAAAGAACAAACATGAGTCCGTACCCAGGTTACTTTCCTATAAATCACAGAGGTTCTCGTGCGGTGGAGTCCATCTCTGGGCACATTCCCTTTTAAAAGAGCAAAAAAAATCTCAGAGGCTCAGGTTCTTTTGAGTCTGTCTCCGCGCACGGTTCCTTAGTATGAAGTTGCACAATAAAAGGACAGCAAAGACAAGTGCTGTAATACCCCTGATCAACCTGAAAAGGGGGTGAAGGGTAAAAGGTGCAACTAAGGAACAGGCACAACTTGGCGTGGGGGTAGCAAAAGCAGGCAGGAGGTCCTGAAAACAAACTTGGCCTTGTTGACTTTGTGATTTCAGTGGTCAACACCTACCACTGAGCCGTGGATGAACTGGCAGCCGCAACAAAGGACCAGGAAACGTAGGACTCCTGTCCTGGAAGGGTTAACACCATATTTCTTCAGTGAAATAAATCAAAGGCCTAGCAGGCTGATTCACAGTGGCATATCATAACCACTTGGTTCCGCTGGCAAATACGGCCTGTAGTAGTCCTCTACAGGAGGATGGGCCCACATAACTGCATTATGGGGCAGCTGCAAGGTGAAGGGGCCCCTAATAGGTATTGGCCCCCTGGGCCCAGGGGTAAACCCTTGGGTGGACCGTACCGGTCCCGGCATGATAATGGTGGGATGGAATGGAGCGGTTACCGCCGCCTCAAGCGGTCCAGTGGGCTCTGCGCAGCTATTCACAGCAACAGGAGGCCTTCTTTGGGGCACTGACGGAGCGGTGGCAGCAGAAGGTGGTCTACGGGTGGTGACAGGCACCCTTACCTTGTCCTTCTTTGGCGACGTCTGGATCCTGGCGGTCGCGATCTTGCGCAGCTCCCGCAACTTCTCCTCCAGCCGGACAATCTGTTCACCGATGCTCCCTGTGTCAGAGTCGCTGTCATCTGCTGGCGCCGCCGGCGCAGGTACAGTCACCGATGGCGCGGACTCGGCCTCTGCAGGTTCTGGCGATGCATCGGGTCTCCGACCCCTCCGGATGTTCTCAAAGGTATTTCGAAGTCCTTTTAAATTTTCCATCTCTTGCATGGTCTTCTCCCGACGAGGCAGCTCGGGGGAAGGGTAAGGGCTCACCCATTTTTCCAACACGGTTGGCTGCCAGAAGACGTTAGGCCCAATGAAGGAGCTCCGCTCCTGGAAGGCGTGATGGGCCGGCTCTGGAGAGCGTTCAGGTTCCCGCTCGCAGCCAGAGTAGTCTTCTTCTTCTGCCTCCCAGTCCTCAGGTACTCGCTTGGGACGGGTCACGGCAGTGGCATAAGGGCCTCTCAGGCTCTCGGCAGGGGTGAACTCCACTTCCTCTCCCTCGCGGAGGCTGTGCTGATAGGAAGGGAGGTAGTCTCTCTTGACAGACCTTCTATTAACGTATAGGTCTCTGCCAGTCAGATAGTCTTGGATGAACCCATAGCCACGGGTTTTGTCAAAGGACACCACCACTCCCTTTCTCCTTTCCAGGCGGGGTTGGGTGTCGGTGTGTCTTTCATGGATAGTCTTAGTCAATTCTTCATAGTAGATCTTGGTCTTGGTATTCCGCTTTATAGCGGCCTCCCGGATCTCCGCCATTAGTGAGGACCATTTGAAAGAGGGCTGAAAGAAGTCTCTCCACGAGCCATAGCAGGGCTCTGGTTCTTTCTCCCTTGGGCGGCAGGCGGGTTTCTCCGGTCCCGGAGAGTAGGCCGGTGGAGCCTCCTCTGGCTCTACACCAATATCAGACATCTTTGTAATCTCAGGTGTGGACGTTGCAGCAACGCTCTGTTCACTTTCCAACATGCTCGATCCTTCTCTGGAGAGCGATAGGGTCGCGTCAATTAAAGCAGCCAGCTCCTCCCATTGCACTGGGAGGCCGCCCCCCAGGTATTCCAGTATATGGAAGGCGGTGTCCATGCTGGCAGACATGCAAATGTCCAGATAAGCAGTGGCGCCTGACCTTGAACTCCTTCCCGCTTTTTCCTCAGAAAGACGCCAATTTTTCCCGCCTTTTCGAGATGAAGATGACGCAGCAGCTATTTCAGCAGCCTCAGCGGCCATCTTTGGGTATAAACGCTGTCCATTCACTGACAGCAAGCAGGATTGTAAAAAGTCCACAAAACCACACTCCAATGTGGCGATTTTCTTCCTCTTGATAGCGCAACACTGCACAGCGCTTTTTAGAGGTTTTTGGTACACTTTTGGTATGATTTTCAGTTCACAAAGTCCACTTTAAATAAACAGGCAATTTGTCACTTTGGTCACAGGGCAACTGTATAAGGCACAAAGTTCACGCTTCTTGCACTAGAAAGCGTGCGTATCCTGTTCGTGACGCCAAAAGAGAGGTGCAGCGTACTCAAGTTGTGTTTAATAGTGTTTCTGGGTGTAGTAGTGCAATAGACACTAACCTGAGACGGCTGACTCTCTGCATAGGCAGGTGATGGTAGGAAAATGTTCGTGACGCCAGTGCCAATTAAACGGTGGCACGCCGTTTGCTGATAGCAGGAATAAATGAGGAACACCGTGATGTTAAAACAGAACTCCAACTTTAGTAGTTTTCATAGAGACATTAATGGAAGCACAGTTCCTTTGCATACAGTTGATTTTTCAATACGGTCGATGCAGGCAATACAGATTGAGCAAGGTGACTACAGAGTGTTAAACACACAGGACTTGCAGTACAGGAGCTTGCACTCTATCTCTGACTGATCCTGGAACATAGCAAATCTTCTCCAAGGCCCAATACCTTAACTCTGGCGTATATCCTTGGTTCTCTCTTTATAAAGTACCTCCTCTGTTATCTTGAGTACCTCTTGCTTTTCTGCGCTTTGCCTCTGTCTCCCTCTGCTTCCTCAGACTCTAGAAGCTTCTGAACAGTGGTCTTCCTGCTTCTGCATATATATATATATATTCAGGAGGGGAACCTTCTCCTTGGATTTGGAACCCGGTTACAGGGACTGCCATACCCTCTCCTGGTCCGCAGGCTTCAGGCCTGGACTTGTCTCTGACATAGTCTAAGCTCCAGCTTCAGACCACAGGCTGCAGCTTTAGACAGACACTTAGACTAGACTCTCTTAGACTGACCTTCCTTTCCCTGACTGGGCCTTATATAAACTAGGGCTCCCTCTAGTGACCAAGAGCTGGAATGACACCCCTAGCAGGCCTGTACATGCAAGTTTCACAGTAACAGGGAAATACATAGCATTACATTACATGACATTTTATAAAACTGACATATACCAACTTCCCATAATTAAGGAGGGACGACAGCACTCCAAGTGACACTTTTGTAGTGACGGGTATTACAGTCCCCGTACACTACAGTAGTCTATGCCTGGAAGACGTCCCCTCTGCATACAAGGCCTTCCAAATAGCCAGCAGCCTGCTGGGGAAGAAGTACGAGGAGGTGAACGATCAGTTTTCAGATCCGGGCTATTACAATGGGCTGTATCTCCTGACTCCTCCACAAAATGAGAACAGGGTCCTGGGTGAGCCTCTGGAGAAAATGACAGAAGACGAGGAGTCTGCTGAAGACCCTGGTGCCTCCTGCCTCGATGAGAAAGAGGGGGAGGGGTTAGCAGGGCAAGTTTATGGTGCCATGTCCGAGAAGGATGAGAAGGCGGTCAAAGAGACTGGAGACTTCAAGAAGACAAAGACTGAAAAAGTTAAGGCCGATATGTTAGTTGACATGAAGTCCCCAGGTTCTACAGAGACCAAAGTTAAGCCAAAGGGAGCCGCGGCCGAAGTGGAAAAAGCCGCTAAAGAAGCAGAGGTCTCTAAAACTGTCATAGTAGCTGGAGTAACTACTGTTGGAAAGAAAGAAGAAGTGACCCAGATGCACGTAAAAGAAGCGAGTAGGGGCAAGTAATGCTCTGCTGAAGGAGCCCTGCAAAGCAAAGGAGAAAGTGTCGGGATATGACCATGACTCGGAACAGTTCAGGCAAGAGCTGCAGCAGTCCAAGAAAGGACGTGAGGCGCATGTACAGGAGCCAGAGGATCTAAAAAGAGAGAGAGAGATCAAAATATACAACAGCGCATCATCATCACTTGGGAAAGAGTAGGAAAAGAATATCTGGCCATGAGATGGGCACATGAGGCATTTAGGCAGTTTCGGTTAGGCAAGATGTTGGTTTTGGTGATAAACCAAGCTCTGCTGGCGTGGGTCTGGCAGAACAAAGGGAAGGTACGTGTCACCGAGGTTCCTGGCCTCGGTGAAATAAGAACTGGTAATTTTATGTGTCAGCGGCAGCTAGTGCTCGCTGACACTGGGTTACTTAGTGTGGCTGTAAAGCCAATCTGGGCCGGTTCTTATTGGGAGCAGCCAAAGAGCAGGGTGGGTGGCTGTTCCCCACGTCCAGGCCAGGTCGATACCCTCTCACCAGCCTCCCGTGGTTATGCAGGTGTTCACCCTCACGGGCTTGAACAAAGGGGGGGGATATGTGAGACAGTGACAGGTCTCACTCAGGTTGGAGGCAAGGAAGGGGTGGATAGTGTGGTCCACACCCCTGTTTCACCACAGGTGAGAGAAGCTGGAGGTAATCAGCCTGGCATAAGGCACCTCCCAGGGTGTCAGAAGGGGGGAGTGTGTTACCTGTGGACAGAGGCCTGGAGGCTGTCTGTGTGGTCTCAGCTGGGCAAGGCTGAGGGACCACAAGGCTGGAAGATAGCCTAGAGTTGGGGGACGCAGCGACGCCTGGGAGGGTCGCAGGGCCATAGTCAGGCAGACTACTGAGCTCCAATCCCCCACAAGAAATACTGAACTGGAGGCAGTGGGCGTACTGTGCTCTGTACAGCCAGGAGGCTGTGGGACATTGGCTGATAAAGCCGCATGAGTTCACAGGGTGTGAACTGGGACCTAGATGAGTCAGGAAACTTTATGTTTAGTTAGAGCCTGGACGGGCGAGTGTTTATTATTTTATGTGGATGTCACATGTGTTGCGACTTCATGATAACCTGTATTGGTTGGAGTGTGCACAATAAATGCACTGTTTGGACCTGAAACCTGGTGTCCTAAAGGTGTATCTGTGAGAATGACCCCCAGTGAAGAGCTAACCCCCCACAGTGAGTTTAATTATTTTATTAATTTTTTTAACCCCTCCAGCGCTATTGTACTATGCATTCTGTATTCAGAATGCTATAATTTTCCCTTATAACCATGTTATAAGGGAAAATAATAAAGATCGGGTCCCCATCCCGATCGTCTCCTAGCAACCGTGCGTGAAAATCGCACCGCATCCGCACTTGCTTGCGGATGCTTGCGATTTTCACGCAGTCCCATTCACTTCTATGGGGCCTGCGTTGCGTTAAAAACGCACATAATAGAGCTTGCTGCGATAGCATTCAGTATTTTTGCAGACCCATAGACTTCAATGGGGCCATGTCCTGATTTTCACGGACAAGTATAGGACATGTTTCATTTGTTTTGTGGAACCATGGAATAGAAAAGGGCCCCATAGAAGTGAATGGTTCAGCATCTAATCCGCAAAAAAACGGATCCGCATTTTTGCGGATAGCATAAGGCCGTCTGAATGAGCCCTAAAGGGGTTATCTAGTTTAGACAGCCCATTTCCATATACTCTACTAGAGAATACTGATTTAATAGATGAGTCAGGAGTGTCACATGGGTTGGCCACGTCTAGAGGATTTAGACCTCATGCACACGACCGTATGTATTTTGCGGTCCGCAAAAAAATATGGATGACGTCCATGTGCGTTCCGTATTTTGTGGAATGGAACAGCTGGCCCCATATAGAACAGTACTATCCTTGTCCATACTGCGGACAATAATAGGACATGTTCTATCTCTTTGCGGAATGGAAATATGGACATACAGAAACGGAATGCACACAGAGTAACTTCCGTTTTTCAGGCAGACTGATTGAAATGAATGGTTCCTCATACAGTCCACAAAAAAAAACAGAACTGTCACAGAAAGAAAATACGTTCGTGTGCATGAGCCCTAAGGGAAAGATCTGCTTCTGTTCTGTGCTTAGAGCCTCACCTGGTTGTGGCTCAAAATCACTGATGGAAATCACTGACCGAGCACTGAGATGTAAATGACGCATTATGTTACACGTATGCCGTTCGCCATAATTTGCGGCTTACGCGGCCTAAATGCCTTGATAAATGCCACTCTTTGTGTTTTTCCAAATTCCCTTTTATGGGACTGTATGGGATTACAAACAAAAATGTTTGCTTTTCCCCCTTAAAAACAGCGCTGTAGTCCATGGGCTGTGTTTTGCATTACAGTTCAGTCCCATTTAAGTGGATGGAGCAGAAATGTCAAACCAGACACATCCCATGGCAATGTCTCATATTTTATGCAAATTATAGCCTTCATATGGCTCCCATAATAACAGAGTTAAATAGCAAATCAAAATCTCGTTTGCAACAGTTATGTAATACTAAACCCATTGGTGTTGCATTGTATTATCATTAACCAAGATCAGGCTTGCTTTGAAAAGACTGCAGATTTCTTCTTTCATCTTCGATCCGTGTTTTTGGAGCCCACGCTCTATAAAATTTTTATCTGATCCCTGGCCAGATTCCTCCTCGTTTGTCCAGTGTGTCCCTGGAGAATGAGGTTTGTACATGTCTCCTCTAACTGTGGATTCCATGTGCTGTGGACATGTATTTACTTATTTCTCAGGGGCTGCCTTGTTGATGTAGCGGCATGTACCCTGTCATAATATCCGAGCCGCCAATTAGTGGGATGAGAAAATGGCAGTGTGACCTCACTTACCAAGGTCTAAGTCAATGTTCTTTGGCGTGAAGGTTCTTTCCATGGAGGCACGTTCCTTCAGTATGTTATTTTTGTAATCTGCAAAGCAGAGCAAAAAAATATTTTCAAATGCTTTTTGACTCATATAGAATTCTTCAAACAAATTTAGAGCAAAAAAAATAAAAATATTTAAAAAAAACTTAGATTGTGAGCCCCATTGGGGGCTTGATGCTAATGTCTGTAAAGTGCTGCGGACTATAGTAGCGCTATATAAGTACGTAAAATAAATAAATATAAAATAACTGTTAGTTGATACATTTAGGGTCCATTCACACGTCCGTTGTTTCTTTCCTGATCTGTTCCGTTTTTTGCTGAACAGATCTGGACCCATTCATTTTCAATGGGTCCTGAAAAAAAATCAGATATTGAGCTGTCCGTTTTTTTTCAGGACCCATTGAAAATGAATGGGTCCAGATCTGGTCCAGATCTGTTCAGCAAAAAACGGAACAGATCAGGAAAGAAACAACGGACGTGTGAATAAGGCCTAACTCTGCTCCCACATCCTGTATACTAGCATCTTTGTGGCTATGCAGAGTATATGGCAGTGGCATTGAAAGCACCTGGCACAAAATTCAGAACATGAGCAGCACAGCAAAAAAATTGCGTCAGAAGCCTGGGCTCCAAAAAAACACGTCAATCCAATGTGTCCACATTAGGAAGCAGCACACCAAAAATCTTCTCAAAATCATTAATTTACCCAATGAACAGCAACATTTCAGTCCCTCCATGAAACCAACCTCTATGGAGTGCTTGACAGCAGAGATCACCACATTCAATTATGTCTTTGTCACACCCCTCTCCCAATGCCCCAGTAATCTTAACGCTACCTGAACACTTTACGGATTCCGCGCATTTCTCTGCTAGGATTCTTGTGCGGAAAAACTGAAGCAAAATGTGTAAGATTAGACAAATCTCAATGACACTTTGGGGCACATTTATTAGGACCGGCATTTTAGACGCTGGTCTTAATAAAGCCCTATAGCTGGCGGCGGATCCCCGGAGTTATGACGAGGCACTGGCCTCTTCATAACTTCGGCGGATCCTCCGCCAGTTCTAAATGTAAGAGAGCTTCCGAGCTGTTTTGAATTAAGACCCTTTTCTACTAAAACAGGCGTAGAAAATGGTAAATGCGGCGGGCCGGCCGGCCCGTCCCCTTCCCCGCCCATGCCACACCCACAATTTTAGACCTGGCGTGAGTGGGGAGAAGTCGCAGAGTGTGACGCAACTAACCATTGGGTCACAATCTGCGCCTGAAATACTCCAAATTTAGGCATATTTCAGATTAATAAATGACCCCCTTTGCTTTTTCGTTCCATCTGGAAATCGACCAGATGACTTTTCTTTGAGTGGAATTTACCCTTTTATGCAAGGATGAGATCTGTAGCAAAACCGCATCAAATCCGCAAGTAACATGTTTTTGGTGCAGAAATGCACGCACTGAGATCCACACAAAATTTCTGGGAAACAGCCAGTACCTGTGTGCAGGTAGCCTAAGGGCTCATGCACACAAAATTGTGCCGCCCGTGCCATGCATTGGGGACCCCAATCCATGGGCACCGTCCATGTGGCCTACGCTGACACATGCGGAGCCATTCAACTTGACATGAGAACTTGGTGTTTGCACTTCCATCTCCTTTTCATGATCCTAGCATTAATTCCTCAAAAACCTATTTGCTTATATTGTAGGGCCTACAGTTGGAGATCGCTGTGTAAGATGGTGAGGGGTCTGGCAGAGAACCGCCTGACAGAGGAATGGTGCAACAATCAATGGACCACAGGCACAATTCATCTTTACTCACAAGAGGCACTAATACATAATGATTTTAATCAGCTAACAGAGCTGTTCCATTGAAGTGAATGGGGTGGAGTAGTTGTAATTACACTGCCTGCCATTTCAATGTCAATGGCGAGCAGGTAAACGGTGAACAGATGGCAGCACTCGTACGAGCGCTGCGTTCTCTTCTTACGGCTGATTGTCGGGGGTGCCGAGTCGGACTCCTGACGATCTGATATTGATGACCTATCCCGAGGATAAGTCATCAACAGGGCTGTCTTTAACGCGGGGCAAAAGGAGCAGCTGCCCCGGGCCCAGTTGCTCCTGGGGGGCCCAAGGCAGTTGCCTCTTGAGCACCACGTGACCCGGTGGGGGGGTGGGCCCACAGCCCCGCAAGTGCTTTTTTTTAAAGCAGTGGCGGGCCCTCCCTATATGTTAAGTGCGGCTGCGCTGCGCTCAATGTCAGCAAACCTACTTAACTCTACCTCTAACTACTTCTTCCCCTCCGTACTTGCGGGCTGCCCAGGTGTGAGTTCATTGCGCAACCCCGCGAGAGCAGTGAACTCCCACGGCGGGTCTCGCGGGAGCACGTGCCGATGGGGTTGCGCAACGAACTCCCGGCTGGGCAGCCCGCAAGTACGGAGGGGAAGAAGTAGTTAGAGGTAGTTGAGTTGATTTTTTTTTTGGCAATGTATGCACACACCGGCTTCACCTCGAGGGGGAAGGGGGGGGGCGATGATTGGGGGATCTGTGGTGCGGCCGGCAGTAACTCTGAATTCAGAAAGAAAGAATGGATAATGCGCACACACCGGCTTCATACCTGGGTGGGGGGGGCGTTGGATGATCTGTATTGCAGCCCGAACTAATGTCTGAATTCAGAAAGTCAAATTTTCTAAAGAGCACAACTGGGTGGCACTGCCCAAAACTTCCTATGCCGGGTTTTTCTCACTACAAATGGTGCTCTGCCTCCAAATCACAACAACTTATGTCATGAAGGAGAAAACAAATGTGGGCGGCACTTGCCAAAAAAGTAGCTTCTTTATTCAGACATCATTATTGCAGACATCAAACATTATTGTTGCAGACATGGAGCGGACTTGGAATAGCGCAGGCAACAAGGATCGTGGCGACGGCCGTTTCGCGCCTCAGTGCATTGCATGCTAGGGTGTGGAAGGCGGGATTCAGGGGGCCCAAGTAAATATTTGCCCAGGGTCCAATCAATATTAAAGACGGCCCTGGTCATCAATATAGGAAAAGCGGAGAACCCCTTTAGAGCGTTAACACAGCTTAGGCAAACATTTTCTCAGGATATGACAGTCAACTTAAAGAACATGTCCACACATTTTTATGGTTGCGTACTAGGCACACCCCACATCTGCATAAGTTCCTATTATGCATTATAGATGCAGCCAGCCTGAGCTGGGCTCCATGAAAGCGGCCATTGGTGGTATGGATGCCCTTGCAATAAGACATCATATAATCCTCAGCCTGTGGTTGAAAGGTTGTTTCATGCGTCTTCCCTATCCACAAAATAAAAAACATTTCTTTCTGTAAAGTCGCATTCACACAGTCAGTGTTTGGTCAGTGATTTCCATCAGTTATTGTTAGCCAAAAACAGGTGCGGGTCAAAGATACAGAACAGATACAAATAGATCTTATCATTATACCTTATTTCTCTGTAGCCAACACTCCTGGTTTTGGCTCACAATCACTAATCAAAATCACTGACCAAAACACTGATGTGTGAAAGAGGCCCAAGGCCTATTGCACACGGCCGTATGGCTTTTTCAGTGTTTTGCGGTCCGCAAAAAACGGATCCGCAAGAAATACGAATGACATCTGTGTGCATTACGTTTTTTGCGGAACGTAACAGCTGGCCCCTAATAGAACAGTACTATCCTTGTCTGTTATGCGGACAATAATAGGACATGTTCCATCTTTGAACGGAATGGAAATATGGAAACGGAATGCATACGGGAATACATTCAGTTTTTTTTGCGGACCCATTAAAATGAATGGTTCCGTATACGGACCGCAAAAAACGGAACGTTAACGGGAAAAAAAAGAACGTTCATGTGTAAGAGGCCTCAGGCCTAGCTCACACTACAGTGATTTGGTCAGTTATTTATATCAGTGATTGTTAGCCAATACCAGAAATGGAGCCTCCAAAGTGCTCAGGTATAATGACAAGATCGGCCCCTGTTCTGTATTTTTGACCCACTCCAGGTTTTGGCTAACAATCACTGATGGAAATAACCGATCACACACTGACCAAACACTGACTGTGTGAAAGTGGCCTAATGGCTTATGCACAAAAACATATTTTCTTTCTGTGTCTGTTCCGTTTTTGTGGACCGTATGCTGGACCATTCATTTCAATGGGTCTGCAAAAAAAAATGGAAGTTACTCCCTGTGAATTCCATTTCCGTATGTCTGTACCACAAAATGGTAGAACATGTCCTATTATTGTCCGCATTACGGATAAGGATAGGACTGTTCTATTAGGGGCCAGCTG
The DNA here is from genome assembly GCF_905171765.1 of Bufo bufo. Taxonomy (NCBI): domain Eukaryota; kingdom Metazoa; phylum Chordata; class Amphibia; order Anura; family Bufonidae; genus Bufo; species Bufo bufo. The sequence continues at coordinate 109,716,850 of NC_053389.1, forward strand.
TTCTGTTCCACTAAATACGTAATGCATACGGACATCATCTGCATTTTTTGTGGATCCGTTTTTTTTACGGACAGCAAAATACATACGGTCGTGTGCATGAGCCCTAAGGCCTAGTTTACAATTCAGTGTTTTGGTCGGTGATTTCCAACCAGAACCAGAAGTGGAACCTCTAAAGCAGGAGTGCACAACCTGCGGCCCCCAGAGCTAAGATTTGCGGCCCCCGTCCTCCTAGACAGAAACACAGCTGATCGTAAAATCAGCTGTGTTTCTGCCCGCAGCGCCACACAATGGATCATTACAGCTCCTGCCCCTGCACTGTAGCAGGACGGGTCGTCGGCTGTCAGTGACAGCGGGGGAGCCGAGGAGAAGGTAGAAGCAGTTATCAGCGCTTCTGCCTTCTCCTCACACAGGTGAGCGCTATGTAGGGTGGACCCGGCTTGGCGGCAGAGGAGCGCAGAGCTGCAGGGTTAGGAGACCTGATCAGCTCTGCCTGTGTACAATGCCCCCACCGCAGGCTGGTTTCCCCTGTAACTGGGGCTCCTTTAGATGCCCCAGTTACAGTGGAAATAGTGCAAAAAAAAGTCTGTGTCCCCAAAGGTCTTTCAGTGACCTCTTGGGGACAAATTATGGGGAAAAAATATATTAAACAAGTAAAAAAATAATTTGAAAAAATATAATAAATCACAAATAAAAAAAAAAAAATATGATGTGGCAAAAAAAAAAAAATATAAAAAAAATAAAATGCAAATTAAAGGAAAAAAATAAAAGGAAAAATTGCTAAGTAAAAGAGTGTTCACTGCCCCCTAACAGTCTTTTTATGATCCCTTGTCATTATATGGCAAAAATATATTTGAAATTTAAAAAAAAAATAAAAATAATTAAAAAAATAATAAAATACAAATAAAATTAAAAAAAATAAAAAAGTGCAAAATAGTAGTGTTCATTGTCCCCCAACAGTCTTTTTATGACCTCTTGGGGGAGATATTATGTGGCAAAAATATATTTAAATAATAAGTAATAAACCAATTATAAAAAAAAATACAATAAAATATTATTAAAATACAAATAAAAGTAATAAATAAAAGGGAAAGAGTGAAAAATTCACAAAAAGTGTCAGTGTCCCCCCAAAGGTCTTTTTATGACCTCTTGGGGGATATTATTTGTAGCAGAAATATATTAAAAATTAAGTTAAAAAAGATAAAAAAATAATACAATACATAAAAGAGAAAACACCCACACCAACCAAAACTGTTGCCATTATCGCCCATGTGAAACTAACTATACATATAAATATAACAAAACGACAGACACAAAATAGGGAATTAATTATAATAATTTATTTTGGTGTCACTTTGCATATTTAAAGAATAAGGAGCTATAGTTTGAAAAAAAAATACTTTTTAAAAATGTTTTGTGCAGTTTTCCCCAAATAAAACTAAAAAATAAATTATAAGGCCCTATCTGTCAAGGGAAAAATTGTTGCAAAAATTATTTTGGTAGTCCTAACACATAAAAAAGTTACAACCGTTCGAACCACCAGGTGCACAAAAACACAAAAAAGTGTCTTTTCAGGCCTGGTTATTAAAGTGTTAACCAATAAGCGCTTTCCCCACTAGTAAGAGAAAGTGATTACTGGTTATTGCAGGGCGACTGTAACTGGCAGGAGGCGGTAATAACCAGGGAGCACGGCCTCTGCAGTGAGGGAAATCACTGATTTATGAACAAGTTCCTGCAGCGTGACCCCTGAACCAGAAGATGCATACTTACCTGCTCCATGCCGCTCTGCCTCCCTGCTCCATGCCGCCCTGCGACTGGCTGCAGCAGTGACACGCTGCTTGTGGCCACATCACCGCTGAAGCCAGTGATTGGCTGCAGAGGTACATGTGGCCATGCACTGACAGGTGTAATCAGCGCCGGTAGCAGGTAAGTATAACTCTTCGGTTTCAGGGGCCATGCTGCAAGAGCTTGTTAAAAATAAATTTTTACTGGTAAATCCCTTTAAGCCAGGGGCGGATTAGCCATAGATCTCACAGGGAAATTTCCCGGGGGGGGGGGGGGGCCGTCTGGGCCCTCCTCACGGCCGGCCAGTGAGAGTTTTTGGTGATGTATAATGTGCTACAATATGGTATTGCTGGCCCGGACTTCCATCAATTTGTACCCGACTACAAAACGGGGCCACTGTTAGTATTTTTCCAGGGCCAGCAGCGAGATACTCAGGTCAATTACTAGAAACACGTCTTCATAGGGACACTCACTCATGATAACTGGCGGTATAATCGTGCCGCACATCTCTCTGTGATCAGGGATGTGCTACTGATAGTCAATGTAACTAAATGAAGGAGGAATGACTGTAATAGCGATCATTCCTCCCCAGTCACTTTACATCGGCCTGTGTACATTGCGGCCCCTTGAAATAGAGCGATGTGACAATGTGGCCCTCGGACCAAAAAGGTTGTGCACTCCTGCTCTAAAGAGATAAGGTGTAATGGAAAGATTTTCACCTGTTCAGTGGTTTTGACCCACTCCTGAAGTGTGAACTAACGCTGGGTTCACACCAGAGCGTACTGAACGTACGCTCTGTATGCGCGATTGTATGGGCGTTTGCAATCACGCATACAGAGACAAGGGAACGCCCAGTGTCGCGCGTTCCCGGAAGTCTATGTACGGGAACGCGCGACACTACGCCCCAAAGAAGCTCCTGAACTTCTTGGGGCGTCGGGCGTTTTACAGCGCGATCGTACGCGCTGTAAAACGCCCAGGTGAGAACCATACCGATAGGGAAGCATTGGTTTCTCCTTGTTGAGCGTTTTACAGCGCGTTGGAACGCGCTGTAAAACGCTCAGGTCTGAACCGGCTGTAAGCCTAAGAAGGTTCTGTCTGCTTGACTGTAAGCATGGTATAACATATTACAGATCTGTTCTTCACTTAAGAAAAGTATTTTAACACATAATTGAATTGCACATTATTATTTTTATTTACCGAATCGAACGTCTTCCATTTTGTATTCAATAAGGTCAGGAGGTCTCAAACAAATTTCCTTCATGTTAACGTCTTTCCTACAAAAAAATATATACCGTAGGAACATCAGTATCACTTGATAGAACACGCACAATTTTCTTTAAAGGGAGCCTGTCACCTAATCTGAGCGTTTTAGACTGCTCAGATCAGGTTATAGACTCTTTTGACCCTTATTACAATGGTACCTTTCTTTTCTGTGTCCCTCGTCGAGATCATGAAAAATAAAGTTTTTAAAAGTATGCAAATAAGCTTCTGCAAGTGCCAAGGGGGCGGCGTTACTGTCGCAAGTGCCCAGGCCCCTCGGCGATGTGCCCAGAAAACCACACGTATTTCAGCCCTCTGTCCTGCCCTTCTTTCCTATTATTACCTCCTCCTCTGCCTCCCAGATCTCGCCCACAGTAGGCCCACACATGCGCACTGCTTTGCCCATTATGGGCAGAGGAACAGCTTTTCATATTGCGCATGCGCCTGCCAACTAAAGAGCACTCCGCTGATACTTGCCGCCCCGCCGCCCTCTGGTGCTGCTCATAACTTCCGCCGGCTGGAGGTAGAGGAGGAGATAATAGGAAAGAAAGGCGGGCCAGAGGGCTGAAAGAGGTTTGTTTTTCTGGGCACATCACCGAGGGGCCTGGGCACTTGCGACAGTAACGCCGCCCCCTGGGCATTTGCAGAAGCTCATTTGCATATGCTTAAAAAGTGTCTTTTTCATGATCTCGACGAGGGACACAGAAAAGAAAGGTACCATTGTAATAAGGGTCAAAGAGTCTATACCCTGATCAGATTAGGTGACAGACTCCCTTTAAGGGTGTGTCCACATAGGAAGGAATTTGTGCAGGAAAAAGCCATGACATCCACAGGAAAATCCTCATTTCTCTCCTTTACAGCATTAGGATATTAATATTTCTTTTTCAGAATTTATCTATCAAGTAATAAAAACGGCATACGTACCGTTGAGATTTATTCAAGTTATATGCATAGCCTAGAAAGAAAAGAAAAAAAACAACTTTTTTTGACAGTTCCACTTTTTGGAGACTATTAAGCATTACACTGCACTGAAGAATTTTGGCACAATTTGCATCATTCCAATCGACTCATGCACCTTTTAACAATATTGATTTATTTTCTCTAGTATTTGTAGATTGCAGCCAATATTTGGACTTGGTTACATTGAAAATGATCTTTTCAAGCAGCATGTAGAGGTACAACGTATATCCTTGTACATAACACCTCAGACACTTGGCCCCATGAGGCCGCTCGCCTTAGGAGCTACGTGTCACATCTTGGAAGTCACACTTACCTTTCTTGCGATGTCTGCGAGTGATGAGGATCACAGCTGTGAGGAGGAGAAGGAACAGGGAAAGGGTTGCCAGGATATATCCGAGTTGTTGGAAGAAGTGATGTCTGTTTTCTGGAATTATTACATTGATCACTTTATGTTCCCGGATGGTATTGGAATCTGCGGATATGAAAATTAGACCTTAGAAATCAGTGAGAAAGAAGGGGGATCTATAGCATGGATGTACTATCACACTATTCTCTTAGACACCCATGACATTTATGGGACAGGGTGTTAAAGGGGTTATCTGCAAATTAATCCTGTGGATAGGTCATCAATATCATATTGTCGAGGGTCCAAATCCCAACACAACAGCTGATCAGCTGTTTCGGGAAGCGGTGAGTGCAGAAGCCTCTTGGGATCTTAGACCCCTTTCAGACAAGCGATACGGATTAGGTCCGGATGCGTTCCAGATGCATTCAGTTAAAAATGCGTGATTTTGCAAGCAAGTTCAGTCAGTTTTGTCTGCAATTGCGTTCAGTTTTTTTCCGCGCGGGTGCAATGCACATTGATGCGTTTTTCACGTGCGTGATAAAAAACTGAAGGTTTACAAACAACATCTCTTAGCAACCATCTGTGAAAAATGTATCGCTTCTGCACTTGCTTGCAGCCCCATCCACTTCTATGGAGCCAGCGTTGCGTGAAAAACGCAGAATATAGAACATGCTGTGATTTTCACGCAAGGCACAAGTGATGCGTGAAAAACAACGCTCATATACACAGACCCACTGAAATGAATGGGTCAGGATTCAGTGCCGGTGCTATGCGTTCACGTCACGCATTGCACCCGTGCGGAATACTCGCTCGTGTGAAAGGGGCCTTACCAAACAGCGCTAAAAATCGTATAGCAGCTGTGCTTCGTATTGCAACTCAGACCCTTCGACTTGAATGGAGCTGAGCCTTAACTAGACCATGTGACCGATGTACGGTGATGTTAGATGGCCTAGGAAGAGGTTTCAGCGCTGCATTTGTCTTTTCGGAAAGTTAATGAATAAATTCTACAGCCAGAGTGCGGATTCATCCTCGTATAAACTCACCCCCCATTCCCCACTGCATCAAGCACACACGTCTTGTCAGTCTCCCACCACTTGCATTTAGCACAAAACCAAAGGATTAAGCATGTTGAACCCACCATGTCCAATCCTTCTGTTTACTGATATTTGTTACATAGCTGTTAAGGTTGGAAAAGGACAAAAGTCCATCAAGTTGTCATGGGACAGTTAGGAAACCATCATATTTTAGATAGTTGGTCATCCCTCCGAAAATCAGTGGGTTCAGCTAACTTTCTTGTATTGTGTATGAGCACCTTAACAGTGATGGATTAAAGGGGTTGTCCCATCTGGGCTATTTATGGCGTAACAATAGGATATGCCATGACAATAGGTGCAGGTCCCACTTCTGGGACCTCTGCTATCTCAAAAACGGAGCTCTGAAGTGAACAGAGAGCAAACCGTGCATGCATAGGCACCATGGCATTTGCCGCTATAGGATTTCTGAAAATAACCAAGCGCCATATATTTTCAGAAGTGTCTTAGGGGTGAATGGGGGAGTGCCTGCGCTGGCTTGTCTTGCTCTCCATTTACTTCTGGGAATAGCTAAGTGCTTCATTCAGCTATTTTCTGAAGACCCATAATCATAAACGTACAGTATATGCCATAAGTAGATTTTTGTTACACATTTTGAATCATATGGTATATTACCTGCAGCAGGTGCTACGATAGTTTTCTTGGGTTCTTCTATTTTTGGGGGTTCTTTTGGTGGATCATAGACAGTTAAGTGAAAAATCCTGCGTTCATGGAGACCACAGTAGTGATGGTGTAGATGACAGGAGTAAGTTCCTTCATCTCCTTTTGTCAAGTCTGATATGAGAAGTGTGAAATCTCCATAAGCAAAAGCCATATCAGTCACATTCATTTTCCTCCTGATAAAGAGGGGACCATATGACCTTTTCTCCCCTGAAGCATACATGTCAATCAAACGGTCTGCTTTGTCATGAGAGATTCCTGGAGCTTGACGATCCCAATGCACCACTTGCTGGTCTTCTTCACGATGTCGGTCAGTCCATATGTGGTTCCAGTTCTCACAGGGAAGTACAACATTGGATCCAACAAGTGCAACAACAACAGCCTTTTCGCCATCCCAGTACATCTTCACCCTACGTTCTGAGAGAAGAAACATACACGATATCCTTGTAAAAGTACGATTATGATGTCTACAGCCGGTTTAGTCATGAGTCAGATACAATATCTCAACAGTGACGGTAATCCTAACTTATTCTGTCAGGCATTCAATGCTTGAGTGCAAGGAACTAACAACTGGAAGTATGGTGCACCTGCTAACAGAGCCCACTACTAAGCTTATCTTAAAGGGGTTCTCTGGGATTTTAATATTGATGACCTATCCTCAGAATAGGTCATGAATATCAGATCAGTGGGGGGGTCTGACACCCGGCACCCCCGCCGATCAGCTGGTTGAAGAAAAGGCCTCCTTTGTTTGTTTACCTGCTCGCCATGGACAGTTCGGTGGCGTGGAGGTATAACTACTGTACAAGCCATCCCATTCATTTCAATGGGACAGCTCCTTCCTATACAAGTGTATAGGAAGGAGCTGTCCCATAGAAGTGTATGGGATGGCATGTAGTTACACATGCTCACCGCTGCGCTGTCGACATCAAGCAAGTAAACATTGAAGGGAAGGCTGCGCTCGCATGGAGCGCGGACTTCTCTTTAACCAGCTGATCAGCCGGGGTGTCGGGTTTCGGACCCCCACTGATCTGATATTGATGACCTATCCTGAGGATAGGTCATCAATATTAAAATCCCGGAAAACCCCTTTAATGTGAAAAGGGAAATATCCCGATACTACAGCTTTAGTGTTGGAAAGAATGCATAAGAACTTGGATCCTGTGATGGATCAGTCCCTGTCCTTCCTTACCTGACTTTGTGATATTCAGCTGGACCCTGACCGTCTCATCCAGGTGACAGTAGTGATGATGTAGGTTACATGAATACAGTCCTTGATCGCTCATGGATACAGCTTTATGGAAGATCAAAATATAGTTGTTATGGTTAGTTGTTAATTTTCAGATATTTCTGTACTAAATAAATTTCTCAAATTAAAAAAATAAGTAATTTTTATCTAAAGGTTTATGGGTTTAGAACAATATGTCTGTTTTCTTCAACAAACAAAGCCATTGAGAAATACATGCAATACAACACAAAGTCACCACATCTGAAGACATCCACCTTGGAGATTATTTCTTTTTATATTGGATTAAAAACAAAAATGACTGCTGTTATGGAAACGGTCCGTGCCCACTGCCACTCCTCTCTGGCGGGTGGGCATGGCCTCGGCCTTGCTTACTGCTTCATAGTATCAAAGGCTCTGGCGTTCTGGTCTTATCAGCGTCTCTCTCTCCCTGATCCAGCCACTGCAGTAACACTGTCCTCCCATGCAAGTTGAGGCCTGCTTCTTGCCAGCATGCATCACACAGCCTGTAAGGCTGGTGTGTTCTCTCTTAAAGGGCCACTGTGCGCACCCTAATCTTCCCCAACCAATGGCTGCCTACCCTGGGGTACTTAAGGTGCCTGAGCAATAGGTTCATTTGCTTGTTCTGTGTACTGATTTCTGCCCCATTTCTGGAATTGACCCTTCGCAGCCTGACCTGACTTTAACTTGTTCTACATGCTGACCCTGAGCTGTCTGCCCTGACCTTTGGGTGTTTACTGGACTACAGTTTCACCTGTTCCCTCCACAACAATATCTCTGTGGGTCAGCTGTCACTTGAACACAGAGTACTCCAAGAGGTGATAGCCTGGTGATTCCCCTGCAGCGTCCAGACCTGTACAGGGTTAGAGGATGAAGACCGGGGGGCCACTTAGATAATGCCTTAGGAGCAGCCCCAAGCCACATCTGTTCAAGTGACACAGCGAATCCACATCCACTTTGTTATAACAACTTTCTTCCAAAAATACACTACACTTGCCTATAAGTTATTGTCTGGTATTGTGACTTAGCAAAGTCACACACAAACTTTGTACAGATATGTGTTAGTTTTTGGAAAAAAAAGTCCTACCACCTCCAGTCTCCACAAATTTGTTGACCTGACTGGCATAAAACCTTTTTTGCTAATCTGTCACCTAATTGTTGGCAAGGCAATGGGGTGATGTATGAAGGTACCATGTCAGTCTGATCATTAGCGGCATCAACCCAGTCCTATCAATAATGGAAATAGGTGATCTAGGTTTATAAGGAGGTGCCTAAAGGAGTTTTCTGGAAGTTAAATATTCATAACCTATCCTTAGGATAGGTCATCAATATAAGATCATTATGGGTCTGACTCCTGGTACCCCCATCTCAGCTGAAAGAAGGAACAGCGGAGCACCCAAACTAGCTCTTTTTGTACTCTGTGTATTTTGGGCAAAATAACAGATTCTTTCAGGATTAGATGCTGTCATACCTTTTATCACTAAAGAAAAATTGCCACTTTGGAAGGCCGAATTTGACACCATGATTCGTCCTTGGTTGTATCCACTGTAGATGCGTTGATCCCCTGCAGAAAACATGTCCAGAAGACGCTCTCCTCGGTACACTCCTTGACTGCTGTAGAGATCCCAGTGTACAACTCTCTGCCTGTCTTTAAGGCTGTCCTGTGTCCACACCATGCGGTTACTGTGGCATGATAAATGAGTCTGGGACCCAGATGGTGCACTGATGTTAGATACTGATATGACCACACTCTCGGGATTCTGTTGGCTGGCAGGCACTATAGAGACAATATTGAGGAATTAGTTCATTAAGATGTTTTGGTCTGTCTTTGTATGCAAGGGTAATTATTGCTTCTACCACTGGAAAACATTTCTAAATTAGATTCAAGTCTGCATTCTAGAGAGTACTTCTGTAGCTAATAGCACACACACGTTAAAGGGGTTATCCAAACTTGTAAACACCTCCCTTTCCAATATCTGGGCCCCTCATGCAGAGAATACTTACCTGGTCCCCAACGCCTGTGTCCTTCCGCATCCTTCCACAGACACACTGCATTTTCCTGTCATGCAGATCATAATATCTGGCGACGGAGGGTGCAGCCAATCGCAGGCCGTGCAGCCGACCTGCACCCCTTGCGTCATGGGTGACGTCACTCGTGACGCAATGGGGCAGGTCACCATCGTGGCCTACTATTGGCTGCGCGCCCCTGTCGGCTGATGTTGTGATCTGCTTCACAGAGATGCAGCGACGGACAGGGAGGGATCCGGAAGGACTCAAGTGTCGGGAACAGGTAAGTATTCTCTGTATGTGGGGCCTGGGCATTGTTGGGGGGGGATGGTTTACAGGTTTGGATAACCCCTTTAGGAAACATTAGAAGTTCTGTGCCCATTCTAGAGTGTCCAGTGCACTTTGTAGTAAGCTAAGACAACTTCAAAACGCGCTAATCTCTCTCTGTTATCTATAAAATCTTGAGTATTGGCATGCACAATGAGAGCTTGCCAAGAGCTGACCTGAAGCTAAGGGCACATTCACATGGCTGTAGTGCCACTGTGTCCGGGTCGTGGACTGCAAACCGCGGGTCCACAAAGCACAGGCACCAGCCGTGTGAACTCTGCATCATGGTGCAGACCCATGGACTTCGCTGGGTCAGTGATCTGCAAGGTACGGCGAAAGATAAGACTACCTTTTGCAGGGTGGAGTCACGGACCCAGAAGTCCACGAAAACACGCAGAAGCCCTTACATGGGCTTTTGGGTCCATGCTTCCATTTCACAAAAGATAGGACATGTTCTATCTTTTGCTGTATATCTTGCAGATCGCGGACCTATTGAAGTCAATGGGTTTGCACCATGTTGCGGAGTTCACATGGTTAGGGTCCATGTTTTGTGTATCTGCGGATTACAGTCGGCAGTCCGCAACAGGGGCACGGCGGCACCACGACCATGTGAATGGGCCCTAAGTGACTGTTTATTAACTCTGTATACATGTTATCTCTGCTTATTATCTGTAGACAATTACATATAGTGCTTTATTTTTCATATTATTCACTAAAATCACTATTAATCATTTAGCAATTATGTGTTAGCCTGATGTCGTTTTACAGTGGATTCTGGGATACGGGATAAATTAGTTGCAACCTGATTCTCCTGGACTCCAATGCAAAATCTGTGTCAGAAGGGCCTCTGAGCTCCCTCAAGCACCAGGGCCAAGGTGATACTGCTACCTCTACACCCTCTACAGTTACACCTCTTTGGTTTAAAGAAATTGATAGTTTTTTTTATGGCCAGGCTATGTTATGGGCCAGTGTTCGCCAACCTGTGGTAATCCAGCTGTTACAAAACTACAACTCCAAGAATACCCTGACAGCCTGCAGCTATCAGAGCATGATGAGAGTTGAAGTTTTGCAACATGACTGCTGCAGACTTTGCACATATCACTGCTACTTAAAACAGTGCAGTGCATTTTGTACCCAGATTTTCTTGCTGCACATCTAAAATCAATGGACTTTTGACAGTAATTTTTGACCGTGGATGTCAATGCATATGTCGGTGCAAGACATCACTCGGCTATAAATAATAGAGATTGGCCCCATTAGTGAGAGAACCCCTCTGTCAGCTTAAAGGAATTTTCATGTACAGTACTATCCTCAGGATAGGTCAGATCGGTGGAAGTACCGTTACCCCCATCAGTCTACTGACCCTGGAAACGATACAGTAGATGGAGCCGGAAGCACAGGATTCTGTTCACTGTGTATTGGTTGTGCTGTGGTACTGCAGCTCAGCTCCCATTCAAGGGAACGCCTAGAAACTACACAGTGGACAAAGGCTTCCATCCACTGTGTAGTTTTTGGTGCCGGCAACTGACCGAACCAGCTGATCAGTTTAATATAAGGCTACTTTCACATCTGCGACATGGAGATCCGCCGTCTGATCCAGCAGAGAATGCATGGAATTGCCCGGACACAAACCACAGCATGCAGGTTTGTGTCCAGACAATTCTCTGCATTTTTGCTAGAATGCGGCTGGATCTCCAGCAGACCCCGTGGGGCCGGCGGGCATTCGGTTTGCATCTGGCAATTCCAGTTCCGCAGATGTGAAAGTAGCCTTAGTTGTGTTGGAAACCCCCCCAGATATTCTATTGATGACCTATCCGAAGGAATGTTCTATGTTGGTTAATGCCGACAACCCATTTTAAATCCATATCCTGACTTTCATAGAAGAGGTTAACATCTCTAGGAAAACGTTCCAGGTCTAGCCAAGCTATAAAAATACTGAATTTGCCAATGCACATACTTTTGCTTTCTTCATCAAATTTTATTCCTGCAGTTATAAAGAAAAGATTTGGAATTGAAAAAGCTTAATCTAAAAAATCCTATGGAATTTCAACTACAAACACTACAGGACTGTGTATAACAAAGTGAAACAGATGGGTATTTGGGCTTTACGATGACTGAGTCTCCACCGATGCATAGAAGCTTCCTCTCAATTTCTGGTTCCAATTTAAACCTGGACACATGGCCAAAAAGTATTTGGAAAGGGGACTGGTAAATATGCAAAAGGTGGCAGGTCCCATATGAACTTTTGATATCAAACCCCTTCTCAAAGCGGATCCAGTTTTATTCACTTCTAAATGGGACGATAGATTACAAAAAACATTAAGGCACTTGCCATTTCTAGACAGTTATTTTAAAGGGTTTCTGTCACCCCGCAAAACTCATTATTTTTTTTTTGGATAGTTAGATTCCTCATAGTGCGATATAGTAGAATATAATGCTCTTACTTACTTTCATGCGGCCGATTCTTTATAAAACAAACTTTTATAATATGTAAATGAGGGCTCTACCAGCAAGTAGGGCGTCTACTTGCTGGTAGCTGCTGCAGAAATCCGCCCCCTCGCCGTGTTGATTGACAGGGCCAGCCGTGATCTCCTCCTCTGGCCGGCCCTGTCAGTAATTCAAAAATCGCGCGCCTCGCGTCATTCGGCGCAGGCGCTCTGAGATGAGGAGGCTCGTATCCTCAGCACTCCCTCAGTGCGCCTGCGCCGATGACATCACCGAAAGAGAAGACGTCATCGGCGCAGGCGCACTGAGGGAGTGCTGAGGAGACGAGCCTCCTCATCTCAGAGCGCCTGCGCCGAATGACGCGAGGCGCCTGATTTTTGAATTACTGACAGGGCCGGCCGGAGGAGGAGATCACGGCTGGCCCTGTCAATCAACACGGCGAGGGGGCGGATTTCTGCAGCAGCTACCAGCAAGTAGACGCCCTACTTGCTGGTAGAGCCCTCATTTACATATTATAAAAGTTCGTTTTATAAAGAATCGGCCGCATGAAAGTAAGTAAGAGCATTATATTCTCCTATATCGCACTATGAGGAATCTAACTATCAAAAAAAAAAAAAAAAGAGTTTTGCGGAGTGACAGAAACCCTTTAAGTTCAACCCATATAATACCACCATATAGGCTCAGGATTAGTCATGCCATATTCGATTTTGCAATATTTCGCGAATATTCGATTGAATATTTGTCTTATATTGGTCGAAATTGAATATTCATCATTATTCTATTTATCACAAATAATATGCGATTTAATTATTTGCGTATTGAGATTTTCTTTTAACTGTATAAGGCAACTTTCCTATTGGTTGGCTATGGCTATGGCTAATATGTGTATTTTACGAATATTTGCTATATTGCTATATATTTTTGTTTTAGAATATTACGAATATTCTAAAAAACAAAGTTATAGCAATATAGCAAATATTCGTAAAATACACATATAGACTGCAATTTAGCTAATATAGTGCTATAGTATTTTTTTTTTTGTCTGATTTTTTTTTGTCTCTTAAGTTCAGATTTGGAAAAAATGTACACTATAAAAAAAAATACTATAGCACTATATTAGCTAAATTGCAGTCTATATGTGTATTTCACAAATATTCGCTATATTGCTATAACTTCGTGTTTTAGAATATGACGAATATTCAAAAAAACAAAGTTATAGCAATATAGCGAATATATTCGTTATTTAGAATATTCGTATTCTCTATTCGAATATTCGCGCTCAACACTACTCAGGATGATATTACAATGTACCCTTTTCACATCACTTTTGAAAAGTGTCCAAAATATGAAGCCAATGTGGGATCAAACCAGTATTTTAAGGAAGGTTCTCACCTGAGTAGAGATATGCAACTGGACCTGAAAGGAAAAAAAAAACAGAGAAGTGTTAGGCCTTTTGTGTACATTTATCTCAAGTTTTTTACAATACATAAAGGGGGTTGTCCGGGCTTTTTTTTTTAAATCAGATACATTTTTATTATTTTGTAAAAATTAACAATATCATTTTACAAAATTCTTGTGTCATATATTATGCAACACAGTGCAAAAATACTCATTGTACAAAACAGGATATTGTCCGGGCTTTTAATATTGATGACCTATCCTCAGGTGCCGGGTGTTGGACCCCAGCTGGTCAGCTGTATGATGAGAACGGCATGCATGTGCACCGCTGCTGTATATGGCAAAGCAGTAGCAGAGCAGGAAGAGAAACGGGAGACGGCACTGCTCGTGCCGTTTCCTCCTACAGATTTCACGCTAGATCTTCAATCAAGATGGCGGCAGCTGGCTCTTCACGATCAAATGGATGAGGGTAATGGATTTATTTTTTATTTTACACTGTATTACTGCTATTAGATGCCGTGATCATGTATAAACACGCATTTGAGGGGTACAATGACAGGGAGCAGCACAATCACCGCTCCCTGTCATTTCATCCACTATTTACATAGAAATGTGCTTTGTGACGAAGTAGTTCGTCACAAAGTAAATTATTTTCTAAAATTCGGCAAAGCATCTCTACTCATAATACTTTACTGTGACAACCAGAGACGTAACGGTAAGCTCCCCCACTGCAAAATCCGTAACATAATGGGCTATTTATAATACTGGTGATTTCCTATGTAGTAGAGTGGCCCTTGAGTCTTCATCACGCACCAAGGCCAGGTGGGCCTGCTTCCCTTTAGCTATTTCCTGGCTACTCCACTGAAATCCATATAAATCGTCACAGTCACTTTTCAGCTTGTGCTGTGTACATCGGGGCCAGTCATAAGGAGACAGATAAAGTGTCAACCTATTTACAGCCGGGGACGGACACAGCTCTGCTCCACCTGCCTCCTTTCACTCCCTGCACAATGAATACTGCATATGGCACAGAGCATGCCCACAACACCCTCCCACAGAAATCAATGAAACATTTTTAGCTTTAAATTTATAAAGCCCGGATGCTGGCTTTAAAGGGAACCTGTCATGTGGATATTTGATTATAATCTAACTAAATTATATACAATCATTAACTACTAAAAAGTGCCTTAGATGTATTCACTTACTGGTGTGACAGATGGTTACCTCATAATATACACACAAAGATGCCGCATGCTAATGAGCTGATTTGAGTCCAGCGTGATGTCATTGAGTCCAGCGTTTATTTCATTCAGAACTATAGCCATTCCCCTGCCCACCTGCTGCTGATTCATATGGAAAATAACTATCAATCAGCAGCAGGTAGGCGGGAAGAGTCAGAAGCTCATAAATATTCATGGCTCATCATTATGAGCTGGAGCTTTTCAATACAAGATGTTGGCAGATTGACTGGGTCAATTAAAGAAAGTGACCCAGCATTTTGCTAAGAGAATCAGTCACTTATTTATGTTGCCCTTAGTTAGGACACCATAAAACTGGTGACAGGTTCCCTTTAAATTGAATGTCTGCAGTGGTTACTTTGCCATGTGCTGCAAGTTTATGATAAAATAATATTCACAGCTGCAAGAAACTGAGCTTTTACAATGTTAGGCTCAGCTGCCAAAATGTAGGGATGTGGTTGTAATTCTGTGGAGGGCAGAGTGGGCTGTAGAAAGTAAGATGATGCTGTACATTAGCTATCCTATAATTATATTTCATTAGCATTTTTCTGCAATGTGCTTACACTGCTATAATAAAGCATTGGGAAGACCGAGACGTAATAACAGAGCAGTCATTAACTGCTGGTTGTATAAGGAATGTCAATATGTATAGAAAAGAAAAAAATAGTGTTGATTCCTATGGCAACCAATTTGAACACAGTACTCAGACTCCTAATTGGTGCCATTGAGACCTTTATATGAATAGAAATGCAGGTCTTGCCTATAGCATCTAATCAAATTGCAGATATAATTCCTCTAGTTCATTTCGGGGAATGAACATAGTGACCTAATTGGCTGCTATGGACCATACCAATATTGTACTCTTCTTAATTATCAATACTGTTTAAGAAAAACTGGCCTTGTTACCTGTAGCAACCAATCACAGTGCAGCTTTCATTTTTCTAGAGCAGTTTGAAAAAAAACGAAAGCTATGCTGTGATTGGTTACTAAGGGCAACAAGGTCACACTTTCAATTTTAATAAATGAGGCCTATGTTTTTATTTTTCACCCTTTACTATATGAAATGGAATTGATTTGGATATATCTGTAAATGAAAATACTCAATATGAGTTTCAGGAATCTTACAGGATAGGCCATCGATACAAGATCAATAGGGTCCGACACCCTGCACCCCTGCCAATCGGCTGGTCCCAAGTAGCACTGCTTCCATTGAAGTGAATAAGAGCAGCGCTACAGTGACCAGCTCCATCCACTAGACCAGTGTTTCTCAACTCCAGGGCGCACCTGCCGGTCATGATTTGACAATATCCCACAGAATGAATACCCCCTTCAAGCGACATCCAGTTTTTTAAATCTGACGTGTCAGTTTATCTGGTGATAGCTTTGGAACACTTTTACTTATCCAAGCTATTCTGAGATGGTTTTCTCGTGACACATTGTGCTTCATGTTAGTGGTGAATTGGTGTTTATGCGTTTTACCTTTATGCATAAAAAAAAATCCAAAATTTGCAGAAAGTTTGGAAAAATTAGCTATTTTCAAAATTAGAATTTCTCTGCTTTTAAGACGGATAGTGATACTTCATAAAATAGTTATTACTACATATTCCCCATATGTCTACTTTATGTTGGCATCATTTTGTAAATGTCTTTTTTTTTTCAGGAAGTTAGAAGCAAACCCACTTTTTTAAGGACAAGTTCAGTCACTTTGTGGGACTTACATAGTGGAATGTAACAATAAGACAGCACTACTCACTGGATTTCCAGCTGTTCCAGTCTGTGGCGGTGCCGGTAGAGTCGAATCCCGGTCTCTTGGTCCCCGTAAACGTCAGAAAATGATATAAAGCCATGGCACTCCGATAGATATTGTTCTTTTCCTTATTTTATTGCACCTAGTCACAGCAACGTTTCGACCTTGCGGTCTTTATCAAGCTCACAATACAGTACCACCATAGTGAACATTTAAATACCATTATAGTACCTCTCATTGGTTACATCTTTCCCCGCCTCGTTAACCCCTCCTGCTTCTCAATCTGCAGTTACACCTTCATGCAGTTACTTATCATATTCACATACCGTGCCCCATGGTGCAGGAGCATCCCCTGGACTTTCATTCTCAAATTTCCTTTCGGCAAATTCTAAACGATTGGTGTCCTTCTATTCACAATGTGCATGCGTCCTGACATCATCCCACACTTCTGCCCTAAGGCGAACACTTTTTCTGGGTCCCGTCATCTCGCGGTTGTCTAGACACACCTCCGGTCACATGACCCAATCACCTGACCCCGTGTCACTATGACGCTGTATCTCACATGTTCTCTGCCGATCACCTGACTTCTGGTTGCCCAGTTACCAGATGCCAGATCATATTAGCAGCAAACCTTCTGGGAATCCACCAGCTAAAAATATACTTTAGACAGGGAGACAATGCGATCACTCCGGTATCCCTGTGGTCAGGGTACATCAATTTGGCATTCCTTTAATACTGTACCTTTAATGGGGTTTCAATGAACAAGTACCAATAGGCAATGAAATGATTCATAAAGAAATGATGACATTGAAAAATGTGGGCCTATTTCTAAAGAGTGATTTCCAGCCTCCTATATACAATAAGGCTATTGAGACCTTTGTCTCCCTTGTCAGGTCGGGGGTAGAGAGACTCAAGAAACATCCTGGGGGTCTTAATATCTCAAACCTGACGAGAGGTGAGAAGGTAGCTTTAACATCATTAAAGAACAGGAAAGAAATAACCATCAAGAGGGCAGGAGCCACTGTGGTGATGGATACTGAGAAATATAAATCAGAGGTTATGAGACAGGAACAAGATACAGAAGTTTACAGACCATTGAGTCAGGACCCGAAATGGGCTATTACACGCAAAATCAGGTTATCGGCAGATAATGCTTTTGCAAATGACCTGATAGATGAGAACTTGCATACCTATCTCGTACCACAGAATCCAGTGACTCCTCTACTATATGTCCTCCTGAAAATACATAAGGCATTAAGGGACCCCCCTGGACGCCCGATAGTGTCAGGTATAGGGTCCGTATTCTCCAATGCAGCCACCTTCCTGGATAAAGTATTAAGACCATATGCAGTAGAGGCTAAATCCTATGTGAGGGATACTACCGATTTCTTATCTAGGATTAGCACCATTGGATTTGAAGAGGAGGATGTGCTGGTATCTTTTGACGTTACCAGTCTCTATACCAGCATAGACCACTAGACCACAAACTAGGCTTGGAGGCAGTTTCTATTCCATAGTCTGATCCCTCTAGGGCTTTCTTTGTGTCCCTACTAGAAATTCTGCTGTACTGTAACTACTTTCTGTTTGAGGACTTGTTTTATGAGCAGTGTCGGGGTACCGCAATGGGGTCGGACGTGGCCGCGACATATGCTAATATATACATGTCCAATTTGGAGGAGTCATATATATATCAGTCCGCCCTCTACACAAATGTGAGAGGGTGGATGAGGTATATAGATGATTTTTTTGGGTTTGGAGTGGTACTGTGACTGATTTACATGCCTTCCATGAATATGTCAATCAGTTGCACGATCAGTTAAAATTTACTAAGGTTTTCGCTACAGAATCCCTGCAGTTTCTAGATATATTGGTCTATGTTAAGGAAGGCAAATTGGAGACCGATCTGTTTATTAAACTTACGGATCGGAATAGCATGTTACGTTTCGATAGTGCACATCCTAGGAGGAAACTGGAATCCCTACCATACAGCCAATTTTTACGAGCCAGAAGAATAGTGTCAGAGGAAGACCTGATAGATGACAGATTACAAAATATGGGACAAAGATTCAGGGATAGGAAGTATCCCAAAAATTTTATAGACCGACATCTTGAGAGGGCTAGACACAGTGAACAACAGGGAGAATAAAAGAACATAATTCTATTTGTGTCGACATATACGAGAATGACTAATAAGATATCTGATATATTGAGACACAACTGGCATATTCCAGGGAACTCAAGTCTCCCGGACGTTCAGGGAGTCTCCCGCTATTAGATAGCGGCTCCCTGACGCCCGCAAGTGAGACAATAGGTCCCGGAATCTTTCCAGCACCTGGAGCAGTGTTTCGTCGCGTGTGCACTTACAGTGCAAGAAGAAGCCGATGCAGTTCGCAACGGCGCATCTGAGCCTGTGCGCACGCGCGGGATAATGTCAAAGAGGGGAGGGAGGGGAGGCAGGGAGAGGCGGCACTGTCCTTTCCGACACCTGTAGCATGTGCAAGAGGAAGCCGATGGCAGTCCGCAACTAACTGGATGTCTGGTCTCAAAGAGGGGGGGAGGGAGGCGGGGAGAGGCAGCACTAAGAATCAGTCAGTGACTGTATTCCAAAGGGGGAGGAGGGGGAGGGGAGAGGCGGCACTAAGAATCAGTCAGTGACTGTATTCCAAAGAGGGAGGAGGGAGGGAGGCGGGGAGAGGCGGCACTAAGAATCAGTCAGTGACTGTTTGCCGAAAAGAGAGAGTGTCGTGAGGCAGAGTCAGTGACGCAGTGACTATCAATATATATCTGATCACTCAGCAGTAACAACTGAGCTCAGCACCATGGCAGAATCAGCAAGTAAAAAAAAGAAGTACCAAACACACTTAACCCCTGACTACACTAAAGTGTACCCTTGTCTAATAGGGGTAAAAAATAATGAAAGTGTAGCTCGCTGCACTGTTTGCAGCAGTGATTTTTCAATTTCCCATGGTGGGTTAAATGACTTTAAGAGACATGTTGAGGTGAGTAACTTTAATTATGTGTGACACTTTACCGTTAAAGGGCTTCTGTCACCCCCCAAAACTCATTTTTCATTTTTGGGCAATCCTTATTGGATGACTATCCCACGCCTGCACCTTACGTGTCTTCATTCGGCGCAGGCGCTCTGAGAGAAGGACGCTCACTTCCTCAGTGCGCCTGCGCCGATGACGTCACCTCTAAACCCGAAAGAGAAGACGTCATCGGCGCAGGCGCACTGAGGAAGTGCTGAGGAAGCGAGCGTCCTTCTCTCAGAGCGCCTGCGCCGAATGAAGACACGTAAGGTGCAGGCGCGGGATTTGAAATGCTGACAGGGCCAGCCGGAGGAGGAGAGCGCTCGCTGGCCCTGTCAATCAACAGGAGGAGGGGCGTTTTTTTGAAAGGAGGATGCGGCGGCTACCAGCAAGTAGACGCCCTACTTGCTGGTAGTGAAGTCATTTGCATATTTTAAAAGCTTGATTTTTTTATGAAACGAAGCCACAGACCAAAGTAAGAGCCCTATATAGGGAATAGTCGTCCAATAAGGATTTTAATATGCACAAAAATTAGTTTTGGGGGGGTGACAGAAGCCCTTTAACCCTTTAGGCAAAAAAGGAAAAAGAGTCCTTGGTCAGACTCTTTTTCCTTTTTTGCACCCATGTTATAATCCATTTTAGGCCTGAAAATTAGTTCAACCCCCAAAACATTGTATATTTTCTGAAAGCCAAGACCCTTTAGAATAAAATAGTGGCAGTTGCAAATTTGCATGTTGCACGATATTAGCGCAACGTATTATCAAAACCAAAACGTTTTTGAAAAATGCACTTAAGTTAAATGTAGTGCCCAACACACAATAAAATACAAATAGTTTTTACAAGATATAAAAGATAAGGTTATAATGAGTAAAAAGATACCCAACATGCACAGGTTAAAAATGGTGTGCCTCCGTGAAACTACGACAAAATTCAATACCCCCAAAAAGTCCATTACATAACACAATATAAAAAGGGTACACCTTATGCTTTTATTTCTTTTAGGGACTTCAGCATATTAGGAAGGCTAAGCACAGGGAAGGCTGCTCAAGTATTTCACAGTTCTTTTCAGCAGAAAACCAAAGTCTGACAGAGAAGTTCACTAGAGCTGAGGTATACTTTACATCTTTCGTTGTTGAGCATAACCTGCCATTCCAGGTGTGTAAGCACACAGGCAAGCTATTCAGGAAAATGTTTCCTGATTCAGAAATAGCAAAAAACGATGCCTGTTCATCAACAAAGACAGCAGCTATCATGAACATGGCACTGGAACCTGAATGTTCAGAGGAACTGTACAAGTTCATTAGGATAGAAAAAAGACCATATAGTATTTTGGTTGACGAAAGCAATGATATCATGTGTGAGAAGGAATGTGCCATTTTAGTCAGGTACTACCA
The DNA here is from genome assembly GCF_905171765.1 of Bufo bufo. Lineage (NCBI taxonomy): Eukaryota > Metazoa > Chordata > Amphibia > Anura > Bufonidae > Bufo > Bufo bufo. Next base: position 109,737,777 of record NC_053389.1, read on the forward strand.
TGAAACACAGGGTAAGGTAACAGTTGGATTTGTAGACATGCCAGTGTGCAATGATGCCACAGCTGCAAATATATTCAACTCCATTGCATCATCCATGCATGACAAAGGCCTTGAATGGTCGAATTGTGTAGGATTTAGCAGTGATAACTGCAATGTTATGATTGGCAAAAACAACTCTGTATTGTAAAGAGTGAAAGCACAGGCCCCTCATATTTACAGTGTTGGCTGTCCAAGTCACCTGGTCAACATTTGTGCCAAAACTGCGGCTAAGGAGCTTTCAATGTCACCTGAAGAACTGCTCATTGACATCTATTACTACTTTGAGAAAAGTTCCAAGAGAAGAGAAGACCTAAAACAGTTTCAAGAGTTCTGCAATGTTGCCCAGCAGAGAGTACAAAAGCATTGTCCTACCCGCTGGCTTTCTTTAGGAAAAGGTTTGGACCATCTGCTCCACCAATGGCCAGCTTTTCTATAATTTTTTGAATCAAAAAGTGAGAATCTGAAGTCATCTAATATTCTGAAAAGGCTGAAAGATCCCCAAATGAAACTATATGCATGCTTTTTACATAATGTCACACAGTGCTTTGACAAATTCAATTTGATATTTCAAAATAAGGCACCTATCCTCTTCAAGTTGAATCAGAGCGTACAACAGCTCCTGCATGACATGGCGAGTAGATTTATTAAGTCGAAGGTATTGAGAGAAAACAACATTCGGGAAATAGATGTAAGCAACACTGAAATGTACCTTCAAGATGAAGAGCTATTTGTTGGGTACCTGGCCAGGATGCAGTTGCTAAGTGAGGAAGGACAAGAGATGCCCCCTTACAAGACAAAGCAGTTCTTTAAAGATGTCAGAGCATTCTATGTCAGGAGCATTAAAAAAATCTTGGAGAAGTTCCCAATGGGAGACCAAGTCTTGAAGAATCTGTCAGTGGTTAATATGGAAAACCAAGATGAGGTGAATCCAGAGCAAATTTTGATTTTGGCAGAGAGATTTCCAAATGTGATCAAGGCAGATGCCAGAGAACAGCTCCACTTGGAAGTCCTGGATTATATCTCAACAAATCTTGAGGGACTGGTGCCAAACTACAAAAGTTTACCAGTAGATGAATTCTGGGGGAAGCTGTCCAAAGTAAAATCTGTGAGCACAGGGCAGTTTAGGTTTAAAGAGCTCTGCCAGCTGGTGAAGTTGCTTTTGGTGCTGCCAAATTCTAATTGTGATGTGGAAAGGGCATTCAGCATTGTGCGTCACATTAAGACGGAATTCAGAAGTCAGCTGTCTCACAAAACTCTTGTGAATCTGATGTCTTGCAAAATTAACAAATTTATTGACACAGACTGCTACGAGTTTGAGACTTCCAGCAAAATGCTGAAATCTGCCAAACAAGCTACTAGACAGTGCAATGAAAGTTTGCAAAAGAATTAGAAAAGCTATTTCTTCCTGTGTCGTAACTGGATTTTGTAGATTGTTATAACACATGGCCAGACCTGGTGCGGTGTAATCTACACCTTGAGATGTTACTGTTCTTGTTTCTTTTTGGTCATACATTATATAATGTTATATATATGTTTGGAAAATGTAATAAAAAGTTTGTGAAAAGAAAAAAAAGAAAACCTCCCTGAAATAAGTTTTTGCAGGTTGGGATGTCTGATATTCTGACTCAATCTTTTCCAAGGGTAGAGGAGTCTCAGTCTCATCCCTTGATGTCATACAAGAAACCAAAGAATCTGAGTGATAGCTTGACATCTGCAGATGTAAAGGTGAAGATAAAGCAGGAAAGGAGAAATGGGTGTTACCCGTGCTTGGCCTGCTGCAATTGCAGCAGCCTAATCAGGGATGACTCCTTTTGCCACCCAAGAACGGGAAAAAAATATAACATCAATGATTACCACACCTGTAATTCAGACTTTGTTAAATATAGCTTTTAATGTCCGTGTGGCCTCCTATACATTGGGGAGACGACGCAGCCTTGCAAGAATAGGATCAACCAGCATAGATATACGATCCGAAAGATATTAACTAAGAAACAGAATCAACTGAATCAGGACTGTGGGGAAGAGTTACCTGTACCAGAACCCTTTTGGAGATATTGACATAATATCTCACAATTGAGATCTAGGATTATAGATAGTGTTCCCATACTTAGGAGAGGAGGTGATAGGGAAAAACTACTGAAAAGGAAGGAATTAAGATGGATCTTTGAATTAGATACCATGGAACCTAAAGGTTTGAATAGGGAATTTAAGGTGGGCTCTCTCTTCTGAACCCCATGTAAGATGTGTATTTTAGTAATTTAAGTAAAAGTACCCGGCTAATAGCCGTGTTTTTTAATTATAATGAACCCTTCTCTGTCTCCATTTTAGGAGGAACTGTGCACATGCTGCGGGAGGATCGAACTTGGACTATAGAATAGAGGACTTGGACCCTAGATGAGGGACTCTGGAGGAATACATTGATTATAAGTAAAAGCTATTAATGATATCTCTTTTGGGACACATGCTGCCACTGTGATATATACTGTGTAGATGGATGTATAGATAAGGAATAAGGCCTTATTCACACGTCCGTTGTTTCTTTCCTGATCTGTTCCATTTTTTTGCGGAACAGATCTGGACCCATTCATTTTCAATGGGTCCTGAAAAAAAATCAGACATTGAGCTGTCCGTTTTTTTTCAGGACCCATTGAAAATGAATGGGTCCAGATCTGGAAAGAAACAACGGACGTGTGAATAGAGCCTAATAGAAATATTTAGAATATGGGGAGATTCATTGGTTGCAGCACCTAAGGATGAACCAAATTAATGTTAAAAGTATTCATAGGTATTAAATGGGGATGCTGTGGTGGCAAGGCTGGATACATAAGGTACAGGTATATCCGCAAAGACCTGGAGGGACAGCTGAAGGGGAGGATTCCTCTCCAGTAAATGGACTGGAGCTCCCAGGCGGGTGAAGGTCCCCTATGTATGAATGGGATAATAGGACTGGATGACTCCAGGATCTGGGGGTGACCCCCGGAACATGGGGTCTATTCACCAGTCGAGTGGTGGATGGTGGACCACCTGTCATACAACCTAATAATAGCCCCACATGACCCAGTCCACATAAATGACGGATATGGGCTCCTGGAGATGCACCAATGAAACCCCATTAAAGGTACAGTATTAAAGGAATGCTAAATTGATGTACCCTGACCACAGGGATACTGGAGTGACCGCATTGTCTCCCTATCCAAAGTATATTTTTAGTTGGTGGATTCCCAGATGGTTTGCTGCTAATATGATCTGGCATCTAGTAACTGGGAAAACAGAAGTCAGGTGATCGGCAGAGAACATGTGAGATACAGCGTCATAGTGACGCAGGGTCAGGTGATTGGGTCACGTGACCAGAGGTGTGTCTAGATGACCGCGAGATGACGGGACCCAGAAAAAGTGTTCACCTTAGGGCGGAAGTGTGGGATGACGTCAGGACGCATGCGCAGTGTGAATAGAAGGACACCAATCATTTAGAATTTGCCGAAAGGAAATTTGAGAATGAAAGTCCAGGGGATGCTCCTGCAGCATGGGGCACGGTATGTGAATATGATAAGTAACTGCATGAAGGTTTAACCTCAGATTGAGAAGCAGGAGGGGTTAACGAGGCGGGCAAAGATGTAACCAATGAGAGGTACTATAATGGTATTTAAATGTTCACTATGGTGGTATTGTATTGTGAGCTTGAAAAAGACCGCAAGGTCGAAACATTGCTGTGACTAGGTGCAATAAAATAAGGAAAAGAACAAGACATATTGGAGTGCCGTGGCTTTATATAATTTTCTGACTTACATAGTAGAAACCACCCATAAATGACCCAATTTTAGAAACGACAAGTTATTCAAAATGGATTTTAAAAACTTTATTAACCCTTTAGGTGTTCTACAAGAATTAAAGCAAATTGGAGAGGAAATTTTTAAATTTCATTTTTTTTGTTCAGATTTTCGATTTAAATCCAATTTTCCTGTGACACAGCAAGGGTTAACAGTCAAAGAAACCTCAATATTTATTACCCTGATTCTGCAGTTTACAGAAACACCCCATATGTGGTCGTAACCTGCAGTATGGGCGCATGGCAGGGTGCAGAGGGAAAAGAGTGCCATATTGTTAACAGAAGGCAGATTTTGCTGGTATGGTTTTTAGGTGCCATGTCACATTTGAATAGACCCTGAGGTACCCCTAGAAAGAAAACCCCCAAAAAAGTGACCCCATTTTGGAAACTACACTCCTCAAGGGGTGAAGTGAATGCTTTGACCCAACAAGCGTTTCATAAAATTTAGAAACACATGGCTGTAAAAAAGAAAAATTAACTTTTATTTCAAATATAAAGTTGATATAGCCCCAAATTTTTCATTTTCACAAGGGGTAACAGGAGAAAATGCACCCTACAATTTGTCATGCATTTTTTCCAGAATACGGGAACACCCTATATGTGGTCATAAGCTGCTGTTTGGAGGCACGGCAGCATTCAGAAGGGAAGAAGCGGCATCTGGATTTTCTAACATGTAATTTGCTGAAATTAGTTTAGGGCCCATAACATTTTTATTTTTTCACCAATGTAGCTTTGTTATGGCTTGTTTTTTTGTAGGACGGGCTGTAGTTTTTATTGATACCCTTTTTGTTCACATATGTCTTTTTGATCACGTTTTATACCATTTTTTATGGAGGTGAAGTGGGCAAAAATGGCAATTCTTTCGTTGTTTTTCATTTTACTTTTTTATGGGGTTCCTCTTGCGGTAAATATTGTATGATTATTTTATTCTGTGGGTTGATACGGTTATGGCTATACTAAATTTATATAGTTTTTTTATGTTTTACTACTTTTTCAACATAAAATCCCTTTTGTGATATTTGGCGGAGACATCACCCTGCCGATAGGGAGTATTCTCACTACTCTTTCGCACAGAGATCTTGGTCCAGAATAGATTATGTATTGGTATCTCCAGATCTGATCCCCAAAATCCATAAAGCAGAATTAGAGGACATTTTGATCTCAGATCATGCTCCGCTATGGGTTGATATAGAAGAAAATATCCCTAGGGGTACAGACCGGATCTGGAGAATGCCAAGTCATTTGTTACTGGATGAAGACTTCAAAGACAGACTGAAGGGGTGGTGGTGGGAGTATGCCCAAGATAATGAAGCACATAAGCAGAATGCCGAGTTGTTTTGGGAAGCTGCGAAAGCAGTATTAAGGGGAAGAATCCTATCATATTCTATAGGGCAGAAAAAGAAGGTGCAGAAAGAATATGATCAAGCAATACAAGACGTGAGGTTGACATACACAAAATATCTTAATGATCCGACAGATGAAAATAAGGTGGCATGGGTCACAGCTAAACATAGCTACGATTATTATCAGGAAGGGAAAGCTAAGTGGTTCGCTGATTGTAAGCAGGCTACTTTTTTCAGGTATGGAAACAAGGCGGGAAAGTTACTGGCAAATGTAACGCGCCCTTATACCAAACGCTTGCAAATATATCCCATTCGAGATAAACAGGGAGTCTTGCAGTCTCACCCTAGAAAGATTTTAGATATTATGAAACATTATTTTGGTGTCATGTACTCCAACACGACATATGACCCGCGAAAAGCAGGGGAACTTCTAAATAAAGTGAAACTCCCCACACTATCACCGGAAATGTTAGAGAGTCTCAATTCTGATATAACGGAGTCTGAGGTTCAACAGACAATTAAAGCATTACATAATGGGAAGTCACCGGGCCCGGATGGATTCCCTGCGGAATTCTATAAGACATTAGGACCTGACATAGCCTCTACGCTAACTACCCTGTTTAATTCAGTTCTCAAAGGAGGGAGGATTCCTCCATCTGGTAATATGGCATATATTAAATTGATCCCGAAGCCAGGGAAAGATCTAACACAACCAGAATCTTTCAGGCCAATCTCCTTGATTAATCAGGACCTTAAGTTGGCGTCAAAGATCCTGGCCAATAGATTGGCATTACTCATGCCGGACCTGATAGGAGAACACCAGGTAGGATTTATCAAGGGACGTTCGGCGGTTACTAACATCAGAAAAGTGCTGGCAGTACAAGATAGCTTGCGAGGAAATGGAGCTCGTGGGTCGCAGGCCCTCTTAGCCATCGATGCCGAAAAGGCGTTTGACAATGTCAGCTGGCAATGGTTAAATGATGTCTTAAGCAAAATGGATATAGAAGGGGCGTTCAGGAAATATCTGTCAGCAATATACGCAGATCCTCGGGCAAGGGTACATGTTCCAGGCTTTCTGTCGGATGTTATTCGGCTTCATAGGGGGACAAGGCAAGGGTGTCCTTTGTCACCCTTATTGTTTGACATTGCTTTGGAGCCACTTGCACTGTTCCTCTGTGGGTCGAATGTGTACGAGGGGATTAAGGTGGGAAATGAGGTACTAAAGCTAACTTGTTTCGCAGACGACTTACTAATTTTTATGAATGCTCCGGGCCTACACCTAAAAGCGATACTGGAGATATTCCAGAAGTATGAGGGAATAACGGGCTACAAAATTAATGTGACCAAAAGTCAGTTATTTTTCTTGAAGGATAGAGATAGAGGGGAAGTTTCCCAATATGGGGTCGAGATACGGAAGGAATACATTACATATTTAGGAGTCAAAATAGGGAAAAATGCATCTTCAATGTATTCATTGAACTACTTACCACTTATAGCCAAGATCACTAAGGAACTTGAGAAGTGGAAAGATCTACCATTATCATTAATGGGGAGGGCATGTTTAATAAAAATGGTAAGTTTCCCGAAAATGCTATACCCTCTGCAGACAATTCCTATGCTTCTCAAACACGCAGATGTGAACAGAATACAGGCGGCGTTTGTGAAGTTCTTATGGAATAAAAAGAGACCACGCGTGGCCTATAAGAAACTCTGCTTGTTGAAATGGGAGGGGGGTTTAAATATGCCTGACATTAGACTATACAATCTAGCTGCACTTTTTCGTCACGTAAGAGATTGGGTGGGAAAAACAGACTATTTCTCTGCAGGAAAGGTGGAGCGGGAACTGGCTAAACCGTGGGAATTAGCGGCCCTTATTCACACTCGGTTAAAAGATCTTCCAAAGGAGGTAAAGCAATCTATTTGTCTTAGGGACACTATTATGGCGTGGAAAGCAATTAGAAAAATATACCGACTTCCGATATACTTGTCACCCCAGATGCCTTTATGGTCTCTGCCTGCTTTTCCGCAGGGGCGAGAAAATAAAATGTACAGGAAATGGAGAGAGAAAAATATCTATACACTAAGTGACCTACTAACTGGACCAGACTATAAGCAGATGTCGTGGGAGCAATTTGTTAATAAATATCAGTTGGAGACATCTCACCCTTTGGCATTTTACCAGCTCTCAGCCTATTGTAAAGCCCAGGCGGATTCCTTAGGAGAAGTGGACAGAATGACCTGGTTTGAAGCTCTAATGGGGAGGGGTGGGGGTATGATCTCCCTGGCAGAGACGTATAGACGTCTGAGAGATATCAGTCTTATGAACCTGGCGAAATCTGTTTTTAAGCATTGGGAGAGAGATGTGGAGGCAGAAGATTTGACCCTTAAAATGAGAGAGGGGTTAGAGTATGTCAGGAAAGCAGTCCACAGTGAACAATGGAGAGAATCGCAATGGAGGATCTTACATAAAGCGACATATGCATACAACCTCTCATATACTAATGCACCAGCACATTATCTGAGGGAATGCCCTAAATGTTCATTACCTAAAGCAGACCTTTTACATGGGCTGTGGAACTGTCAACGGCTTAGACCGTTATGGGAAGACGTGATCTCGCTTATTAAAGAGGTTTGGGATGTAGAGGTGAGAACAGATCCGCAACAGTGTGTGTTCCAATATATTCCTGTGGGTCAGGATGTCTCGTTGGGCAAAGGGGTGGCGGAACCAGGAGTCCATATTACCCTTATGGCAGTCAAAAAGTGTTTGCTACGACATTGGTTAGAGCCAGTCATTCCTACCAAAGAAGAGGTGGTGGGTCTCATTAAGAAAATTTTGTATCTAGAGAGATTAGAAGTAGGTAGGAACAAAGAGAAGGAAGTAGCAAAATTTTTTAAAAAATGGAAAAAACTGGTGGAGCATAGCCTAACAAGGGAAGAAATTGTGGAATTAGTAACCCCATTCAAGCAAACAAAGTGGTTTTTGGAGGCAAGTTTGAGAGGCACTCTAGGTTTATTGGAGATCTAGATAAGGATTTGGGTTTTTTATTTTCTATTCTTGTATGAAATCTGAAATATTAGAGGAAATGAACAAGATTGGTATGAGTAGCAGAAGTTGGGAGGGGTGAAGGGAGGGTGGGTAGTTAAGGTGGGGAAAAATAATGGGGAGAAAAAAGATGTATTAGAATGCAGATAGCAAGAAATATGATTGTATGTCTCTTAAGATGTATACTTATTGTAGTAAGTGACTGTATATCTTGTGCATCTGAATAAAGAAATGTTTTAAAAAAAAAAAAAAAAAAATCCCTTTTGTGTTAAAAATAAATTATATTTTGCAATGCCATATACTAAAGTCCATAACATTTTTATTTTTTCACCAATGTAGCTATATTGGGGCTAGTTTTTTGCAGGATACGCTGTAGTTTCTATTGGTATCATTTATGGGTACATATGTCTTTTTGATAACTTTTTATACAATTTTTTGTGGAGTGAAGTGGGCAAAATGGTAATTCTGTCTGTTTTTTATTTTTATTTTTTATGGAGTTCCTCTTGTGGTAAATATTGTATGATTATTTTCTCATTAAATGTTTTATTAAAGTTTTCATTATAATAGATGCAATTCAAGCTCTGTGTTGCATACATAAAGTCGAGTATCAGGAAGCATACCCGATGCATTAAGCATAAAACATAGTGGTCCACACAACCTCATGGAACCAAACATTAAATACAATAAGAACAAAAGAAAAAGTTAGAAGAAAAAGAGAAAAAAAAAAGGAGCATGGAAAGAGAAAAGACATTGGACAATAGGAGGAGGGGAGGAAAGGATTGATGGCGGTGAAGAGTAGGGGAGGACTTGCAGCTGAGGGATGTGGAGTGTACAATTGTGTGTTTCGGAAGGTTTCTGAGGAACGAAACGTGTCCCACGGGCCCCAGGTCTTCAGGTATCGGGAGACTTCCAAGGGTGTCACGCTTATAACTTATTCCTTTCTCTGGTATTGAGCAATCTCCTCAACCCATTCTTCCAGAGTGGGAGAAGAAGTGGATTTCCAATGTCGTGGAATTACCGCCTTTGCCGCCTAAATGATGTACTTCAGAAGGGAGTTCTTGTAGACAGAGATATTCAGGTCAAGCACAAATAATAATAGAGCTTCAGGGGCATTCTGGATGTGAAAGCCCATTCCCTCCCGATTATTCTGTGTACAAGGTTCCAGAAGGGGCGCAATATGGAGCAATGCCACCAAATATGAATCATCGTGCCCTCCTCCATCTGACACCTCCAGCATCGATCCGACACTGTGGGGAACCATTTATGGAGCAATGTAGGTACTCTGTACCACCTGGATAGGACTTTATAGCTTGTTTCTAGAGCCTTAGTGGAGATCAGTACTTTGTGTGATAGAAGGAAACATCTATTCCATTGGGAAGAGTTGAGTTGGATACCCAAGTCCTATTCCCAGGAGGAGATGCACATTTGTTCGAATGCAGACAGGGTTCGGGATACTGTGTGGGTTTTACACAAGGAGGAATGGAAATGCTTGAGTTGTATATACTCAAAGGAGTTGCGAGCTGTTGGAGTGGGGGTCCCAATCAGTTGAGACAGGGGTTTCACTGAGGAGCCCGATAAGACATGGTAAAATCTTAGCGGGCGGTTCCGCGTGCCCTAGAGAAAGGTCTGAGTTGAGCGGCCCGGAGGGAAGCAGGGATGATCAGTTATTGCGGTCAGGGAATCTCTGAGGTCGATTAGGGAGGCTTGGCGACTAATAGACGCTAATATCACAAGCATATGGTGAGTTGTGAAAGATAAATTAGAAGGAGTGGGACATGGGGTGCCTATCAGTGGCCATACAGAAGAAAATTTCTACAGTAAAGGATTAACTATTCTTATCGTCGAAAGCTGCACCAAAGGAAATTGCGGAACAGAGTGGTAACTCCCGCGATCTTTGGAACTCCCGCGAAATTTAAACCAGCTTGCTGTATGGAGCAACTGAATAAGCCGGCAAATATTTAAAGCTCCATTGAAGCAATAGGGAGACAGCAGACGCTAGACGGTAAGCCAAATATAGATTTAAAGTTTTCTTCAATTCAAAGCTCATATCGACCTTAAAAGGATATGCTATAAGTGACTTTTCACATTATCAGAATTCCTGTGGACACTTTATGAACATATTGCGCTCCCAGTGAATACACCTACAACATTTTCAGTGACATTCAGTTTCCTAAATTGGGATAGAGCGCTAGAAGATAATACCCCCTCTTTCCCAAATAACAGCATATACTTGAAGTTTTTTGGTGTGATATACACTCACCTAAAGAATTATTAGGAACACCATACTAATACGGTGTTGGACCCCCTTTTGCCTTCAGAACTGCCTTAATTCTACGTGGCATTTATTCAACAAGGTGCTGATAGCATTCTTTAGAAATGTTGGCCCATATTGATAGGATAGCATCTTGCAGTTGATGGAGATTTGAGGGATGCACATTCAGGGCACGAAGCTCCCGTTCCACCACATCCCAAAGATGCTCTATTGGGTTGAGATCTGGTGACTGTGGGGGTCATTTTAATACAGTGAACTCATTGTCATGTTCAAGAAACCAATTTGAAATGATTCGAGCTTTGTGACATGGTGCATTATCCTGCTGGAAGTAGCCATCAGAGGATGGATACATGTTCTCATTCTGTTTACGCCAAATTCGGACTCTACCATTTGAATGTCTCAACAGAAATCGAGACTCATTAGACCAGGCAACATTTTTCCAGTCTTCAACAGTCCAATTTTGGTGAGCTCGTGCAAATTGTAGCCTCTTTTTCCTATTTGTAGTGGAGATGAGAGGTACCCGGTGGGGTCTTCTGCTGTTGTAGCCCATCCGCCTCAAGGTTGTGCGTGTTGTGGCTTCACAAATGCTTTGCTGCATACCTCGGTTGTAACAAGTGGTTATTTCAGTCAACGTTGCTCTTCTATCAGCTTGAATCAGTCAGCCCATTCTTCTCTGACCTCTAGCATCCACAAGGCATTTTTGCCCACAGGACTGCCGCATACTGGATGTTTTTCCCTTTTCACACCATTCTTTGTAAACCCTAGAAATGGTTGTGCGTGAAAATCCCAGTAACTGAGCAGATTGTGAAATACTCAGACCGGCCCGTCTGGCACCAACAACCATGCCACGCTCAAAATTGCTTAAATCACCTTTCTTTCCCATTCTGACATTCAGTTTGGAGTTCAGGAGATTGTCTTGACCAGGACCACACCCCTAAATTCATTGAAGCAACTGCCATGTGATTGGTTGACTAGATAATTGCATTAATGAGAAATAGAACAGGTGTTCCTAATAATTCTTTAGGTAAGTGTATATTATTGAATTTATCTACACTATTGAGTGGTATCGAATATTCTATTGAATATTTCAACATTGAATTTTCTACCATTCAATTTATCGAATATTTCTATTGAATATATTTTTATTGAATATAGTATCGATCATATCTACCACAATATATGTGGCTGTAATGTTGTATATTATTGCTACATTGTTCTTATAAATTTTATTACTTGTATTTTATGGGGATTTAATAAATATTTTCTGCACATGTCAATCTGGTTGCCAAGTGTATGAGTGCTCCCTCATTTTCCTATTACTTCATATACTCAAAGGAGTTGCGAGCTGTTGGAGTGGGGGTCCCAATCAGTTGAGACAGGGGTTTCATTGAGGAGCCTGATAAGACATGGTAAAATCTTAGCGGGCGGTTCCGCGTGCCCTAGAGAAAGGTCTGAGTTGAGCGGCCCGGAGGGAAGCAGGGATGATCAGTTATTGCGGTCAGGGAATCTCTGGGGTCGATTAGGGAGGCTTGGCGACTAATAGACGCTAATATCACAAGCATATGGTGAGTTGTGAAGGATAGATTAGAAGGAGTGGGACATGGGGTGCCTATCAGTCATGGTACAACTGCTATAGAGCAAGGGGTGAGATAACGCGCAATGTGTACCCATGACTTAGATGTGTCAGTACGAATCAGGTCTAGGAGTCGGGCATAGGCAGTGGCATGGTAGTAAAGGCGGGAGTCCTATACCCCCCCCCTCCCGCGCATACTTGGAACGGGTCAGTATTTTCAATTTCCCATTTAATTCATGGCTTACCCGGTACCCACACAAATTGCGTGAAACATCGGCGTACAGTCGTGGCCAAAAGTTTTGAGAATGACACAAATATTAGTTTTCACAAAGTTTGCTGCTAAACTGCTTTTAGATCTTTGTTTCAGTTGTTTCTGTGATGTAGTGAAATATAATTACACGCACTTCATACGTTTCAAAGGCTTTTATCGACAATTACATGACATTTATGCAAAGAGTCAGTATTTGCAGTGTTGGCCCTTCTTTTTCAGGACCTCTGCAATTCGACTGGGCATGCTCTCAATCAACTTCTGGGCCAATTCCTGACTGATAGCAACCCATTCTTTCATAATCACTTCTTGGAGTTTGTCAGAATTAGTGGGTTTTTGTTTGTCCACCCGCCTCTTGAGGATTGACCACAAGTTCTCAATGGGATTAAGATCTGGGGAGTTTCCAGGCCATGGACCCAAAATGTCAACGTTTTGGTCCCCGAGCCACTTAGTTATCACTTTTGCCTTATGGCACGGTGCTCCATCGTGCTGGAAAATGCATTGTTCTTCACCAAACTGTTGTTGGATTGTTGGAAGAAGTTGCTGTTGGAGGGTGTTTTGGTACCATTCTTTATTCATGGCTGTGTTTTTGGGCAAAATTGTGAGTGAGCCCACTCCCTTGTATGAGACACAACCCCACACATGAATGGTCTCAGGATGCTTTACTGTTGACATGATACAGGACTGATGGTAGCGCTAACCTTTTCTTCTCCGGACAAGCCTTTTTCCAGATGCCCCAAGCAATCGGAAAGAGGCTTCATCGGATAATATGACTTTGCCCCAGTCCTCAGCAGTCCATTCACCAAACTTTCTGCAGAAGATAAATCTGTCCCTGATGTTTTTTTTGGAGAGAAGTGGCTTCTTTGCTGCCCTTCTTGACACCAGGCCATCTTCCAAAAGTCTTCGCCTCACTGTGCGTGCAGATGCGCTCACACCTGCCTGCTGCCATTCCTGAGCAAGCTCTGCACTAGTGGCACTCCGATCCCGCAGCTGAATCCTCTTTAGGAGACGATCCTGGCGCTTGCTGGACTTTCTTGGATGCCCTGAAGCCTTCTTAACAAGAATTGAACCTCTTTCCTTGAAGTTCTTGATGATCCTATAAATTGTTGTTTGAGGTGCAATCTTAGTAGCCACAATATCCTTGTCTGTGAAGCCATTTTTATGCAACGCAATGATGGCTGCACGCATTTCTTTGCAGGTCACCATGGTTAACAATGGAAGAACAATGATTTCAAGCATCACCCTCCTTTTAACATGTCAAGTCTGCCATTTTAACCCAATCAGCCTGACATAATGATCTCCAGCCTTGTGCTCGTCAACATTCTCACCTGAGTTAACAAGACGATTACTGAAATGATCTCAGCAGGTCCTTTAATGACAGTAATGAAATGCAGTGGAAAGGTTTTTTTTGGGATTAAGTTAATTTTCATGGCAAAGAAGGACTATGCAATTCATCTGATCACTCTTCATAACATTCTGGAGTATATGCAAATTGCTATTATAAAAACTTAAGCAGCAACTTTTCCAATTTCCAATATTTATGTAATTCTCAAAACTTTTGGCCACGACTGTATATGGGCCCAGAATGTGGTCGGGATACGGAGGGGGGTGGTCTGCAGGAGATAAAGTAACTTAGGGAGCATGGTCATTTTCAAGATGCTAATCCTGCCAAACCAGGAAAAGTCCCTGCGTCGCCATATCTCCAGGTCTTTCTGAAACTGTTGGAGAAGGGGGGTAAAGTTTAGTCTAAAGAGCTGCGTCAGATCAGCTGTCATTTTTATGCCTAGGTATGTTATTCCTTTTGGGGGCCATGCAAAGGGGAAGGAGATTTTAAGGGAGGAAACCATGGTGTTGGGCAGAGAGACATTTAAAGCCTCAGACTTGGACATGTTAAAATTGGTCCAAGCACCAAAAGAGGATATCTCGTGGAGCAAAGAAGGCAGGGAGATGCGGGGATTGGAAACATAGAGCAGGAGATCTGCAAACACCATGCATTTATGTTCGCATTCCCCAATCCTGATCCCCGAGCTGTCTGGATTGGCTCGTATAGAGGTCATAAGGTCTTTTATGACCAGAATGTAGAGCAAAGGTGACAGCGGGCAACCCTGACGCATCCCGTTAGGGATAGAAAAGGAGAAGGAAAGAGTGCCATTCATTTTTACTTGTGCCGAGGATTGCTAGTATAGACAGAGAACCTTGGACAGAAAACCTTTGCCTATGCCCAGCTAAGAGAGGGCAGTATGAATAGAGTGCAAGGAGATGCGGTCGAAGGCTTTCTCCACGTCTAGGGATAGGATCATAGGGGTAATTTTGCTTATTTTTGCATGATGGATGATGTCCAGTGTTTTAAGAGTGTTGTCCCGGGCCTCCCGTCCCGGCACAAACCCCACCTGGTCAGGGTGGATAATCGAGGGCAGAAATGCATTTAGTCTGTTGGCCAGTAACTTGGATACATAGATCAATATTCAGGAGGGAGATAGGCCAGTAGCTGGCGCAGAGGTGCAGGTCTTTACCCAATTTTGGGATCACCATGATATGAGCCTCAGTGGTCTGCGCCGGGAAGGGGAGACCTGGGAACACCGCATTGAACACCTGGAGCAGGAAGGGGGAGAGAGAGGTCGCAAGAGACTTGTAAAATCTGGCTGTGAGTCCGTCAGGGCCCGGACTCTTCCCCACTGGTAAGGATTTGAGGACTGCCTGAAGTTCTAACTCTGTAAATTGTGTTTCCAAGCTGGCCGATTCTAGTGCGGATAATTTGGGAAGCTGGGGAGGGGGTTCAAGCGTTTGACCCGACCGTGTTGGAGAAGCATGGGGCAGATTGTAGAGTTCTGAGTAGTAGGAATGAAAGGAGGATGCAACTTCCATGGTTGTGTGGACCATATGTGTCTTGGGGTTTTTAACAGCGGGGATATTCGAGGCAGCCAGTTTTCCCCTAAGAGCTCTTGCCAGCATACGCCCACTCTTTTTTCCATACTCGTAGAATTTGCAGGAAACATAGTTGGATCATACGTTTATAAGACGCTTCTAACAAACGTTTAGCGTCTAGCCGTGCATTTTGGAGGTCACGCATAGTTGGTAAAGAGTGTTTGTTTGTGGGCAAGTTCCAAGGAGACAACCCTCTGCAGGGCCAGTTTAAGGGAGTGCGCTTTCTCCTTTTTGAGACGGGAGCAATGTTTAATGAAAATTCCGCTCAGGACGCATTTCAGGGCCTCCCACTTCATTGGGAGAGTAATGGGGTCCTCACTGTGGTCAGCCAAAAAGTCTGACACAGTGGTTGTAAGATCAGCAGCACACACCGGGTCAAGAAGGAGTGATTCATTTAACCGCCATGTCCACTCAGTTTTAGTGAGAAACAGTCAGTTCAGGGAACAAAATATTGGGGCATGGTCCGACCACGGAATATTTCTGATTTGTGTGGATTCCAGCCACGTTAGGGCAGACTGTTGGAGGAGAATGTAGTCTATGCGGCTGTAGGAGGAGTGAGGGGCAGAATAAAAAGAGTAGTCTCTATCAGCCAGATGTTGGAGGTGCCAGGGATCGCATAGTTGCAATTGAAGTAATGCCCTTTTGACTTAATTGTGGAATAGGGGAGATATGCGTGTCCAGACGAGTTATCGAGCGTGGGATCTAGGGTAAGGTTAAAGTCGCCACAAAAAACGACCATTCCTTGGATCAATGGAAGGGCTGTGTCCACTAGGTCTGATAGGAAGGAGGCCTGGTTTTGGTTGTGGGCATAGGCGTTAAGCAAGGTGAATTCACATCCACCAATTAGTAATGAAAGTATCAGGTATCTGGCCCCAGTGTCGACGGTACAACCTAGCACCTGGTGAGGCAAGCACTTGTGAATTGCTATGGCGACCCCCTTCGTCTTGTTCACCGGATTATTTGCAAGGTGCCAGGTTGTGAAGTGTTTGTGTCGTATGCCAGGGGTAGCGCCCTCCTTAAAGTGTGTCTCCTGAAAACAAATGTATCTTTTAACGGTGGAAGTGGTGGAGTACCTGGGTTAATTTTTCCGGGGGTGTTGAGGCCCTTCGCCCCAGGGGAATGTCTTAAACTACGGGGGGGGGGGGGAGTAGTAGCCAGAGAAGAGCCGGCCTACCACATCCCATTTCAGATAACTGACAATTCTAAAACTGCGCCTACTAAAGGGAGGCACAAGAAACAAGAAATGGTGAAAGGCACAAAGAGGGGCAAAGCCATCATGGCTGTGAGCTAACGGCCCTCTTTTGGATCAGTAGGTAGTCCCTCAAGTGATGGCGGCAGAGAGGGATCCCCGTCCAGGGCCCGTGGGTCGTCGCTGTCTTCGTCCTCGAGGTGTCGGTGCGACCAGTCCAGAGGTCTTGATGTTTCTGTCATGGGCGAGCTCGGGCTGACTCTGCGCTTTGGGACCTGGTGGGAGGATAGTGGGCCACAAACCCAATTCAATTTGCGGAAGGTCCAATTGATGGAGAAAGTGAGGAAGGTCCCCAGGAGTACAGATGACAGCAGTATGTCCTTTGGGACCGGCAAATAGAGAAAAGGGGTAACCGCATCGGTAGGGGATGCCGCGGTCTTTGAGGAGATCCAGCAATGGGCGCAGGGCGGTTCTCTGTGACAAGGTGTGGCGTAAAAGGTCCTGCAGCAGTGCGATAGGAGCTCCCTCGTGCGTAAAGGGGGAGACTTGTGTGGCCTTAGACAGGATCTGGTCTTTGATGACATAAAAGTGGATTCTGCATATGACATCTCTTGGTTTAGCACCATCAGGATGAGGAGGTCTGAGAGCTCTATGAACTCTATAGATTTCTATATGAGAGTTTGGGGGGGGCGTCCCAGGATTCCATTGAATATTTACACAATCTTGGTCAGTAGGTTCGTTGACGAAACAGCCTCAGGGAGGCCTCTGATCCTTATGTTGTTTCGGCGACTACGGTTTTCTACATCGTCCAAATGTTGTTGCAGGGCATAAAATTGTGCATCATAAGTTTGGACCTTGTCTTGTAGGGCCTTGACTGTTGCCGACAGGTGGGCCTGATCTTGCGTGACAGATTCGAGTCTGGTGTCAAGTGTAGCCAACTCTGAGCGCACTTGGGAGTATTCCCGTTTGCATTCTTGTAATATGTCGGCAGCGAAGTTAGACAAGTCTGCCTTAGACGGTAAAGAGCATATAAGGGTATGCAAATCCGCCATCGTAGGCGGTCTAGAGTCCTCATCAAATAAAGGTGCAGAAGATAATGGCCTTGCTGAGAGAAATGCGGAGGATCCCTGAAGAGACACCGCTGCAGGGCCAGTCTGGGCCTCAAGGTCCGGTGGGGCTGCTCTGGATGGAAGTGGACGAGGGTCGTCCCACGGGGAGCCTGTTGACCAGCGCGGGGACGCTGCCCAGGATGGGCTTGGGAGTGAGAAGGAGGACGAAGGGGTTCCTGTGCAGCAGGAGGGAACGGCACATGAGGTTCAGGCTGGGTGGGTGACCTCTGGTAGTGGTCCAGGTACTGCTCCAGAGGAAGGGGTCCGGGCTCGGCTATTGTCGCCTGCACAGAGGCTCCTGGTGAATGGCTGGTGGGGCCCTTAGTTAATGGCTTCTGGGCCTAAAATGACCAGCTGAAGGCCTCAGGACATGGTCCCCTGAAGTGGCAGGGCTGGGAGCTGGCGATGCTGCTTCAGCTGGCATGTTGGGAGAGGACCCTGTTCTGACCTGTGATGTCCCTGGTAGCAGAGGGGCCGGAGGAGGGGATGAAGGCTCCAGTCTCCACCGGCTGACATGCCCGTCCTGCACTTGTTGGGCACTCCCTGTGTGTGCGTCCAAAGGGCTCCACTGCAGGCTGGTGTGCCACTCCTGTGGCTCCGTGCTTGGAGGCACGAATGCAGATCGGCGTCTGCCGGGTGGTGGAAAGAAGATCCCACACGCTTCAGGGAGTGCTGCTGTGGGCTGGGCGCTCTGGCTGACGGCTCCATCTTGGGAGCGCATGGTGCGCTGAACAGGAGGGGTGCCAGGTGAGGCAGTCTGGCGTGCAAAGCAGCGGGGCAGGTCGCCTTGAGATGATGCCAGGGTGTGGAGGAGCTCTGATAGACGGTGTCCTCACTCTTCCATGGCAGGCCACGCCCCCCCCGCCATTGTATGATTATTTTATTCTGTGGGTTGATACGGTTATGGCGATACCAAATTTATGTAGTTTTGTTTTATGTTTCACTACTTTTTCTGCACAAAATCCCTTTTTGTTTTAAAAATAAATAATATTTTGCATCACCTTATACTAAAATTAATAACATTTTTATTTTTTCACCAATGTAGATGTGTGTGAGCTTGTTTTTTGCGGGATGGGCTATAGTTTTTATTGGTATCATTTTTGGGTAGATATGTCTTTTTGATCAAAAACAGCAATTCCGTCTTGTTTTTAGTATTAGTAACATGATACTTTTATAGATCAGGTCATTATTGACGCGGCAATACCAATCATGTGTAGTTAAATTTTTTCATTTTTTAATCTATGCAATATGGATATAGATCGCATTTGTGATAACAATAAGTTTCTATTGTGGCCTGGAATCATGATTTTGATCCATAAGCGGTTCCGGTGCACTGGCACTGTGGGATCTCCGTTGCA
The DNA here is from genome assembly GCF_905171765.1 of Bufo bufo. Lineage (NCBI taxonomy): Eukaryota > Metazoa > Chordata > Amphibia > Anura > Bufonidae > Bufo > Bufo bufo. The sequence continues at coordinate 109,756,722 of NC_053389.1, forward strand.
ACGCGATGCTTAGCTCTGGCACTGCGCGATGGAGTGGGCGTGATCTCTGCGCTGCTGCGTTCGGCTGACAGCTGACGTCAGCTATCACGGGATCTCGCTCCTGACGATCGTGCGAGACTTAGAGTAGAGCCGTTGTTGCCGAGACATGAGCAGTACGGAATGGAGGACGCAGACCACAATGAGAAACATGTTGTCGACAAGGTGAAGGAGAAGCACAGGTGATGATTAATTGAAGTATGGTAATAAAAGGAGGGTTGAGATCGACGCAAGGATAGGTAGTGAGATATATGGGTGTGTTTAGACTGAGTCTTGATTGGCTTTGACAATAGGAGGTGGACTGTGATTTTAGTATTTACAGTCATGTGAAAAAATTAGGACACCCTTTGAAAGCATGTGGTTTTTTGTAACATTTTTAATAAATGGTTATTTCATCTCCGTTTCAACAATACAGAGAGATTAAAGTAATCCAACTAAACAAAGAAAACTGAAGAAAAGTCTTTTCAAGATCTTCTGTAAATGTCATTCTACAAAAATGCCTATTCTAACTGAGGAAAAAGATAGGACACCCTCTCATGTATTCCCTCTTAAATTGGCTCAGATCTCACACAGGTATATCACACCAGGTGCACATAATTAGTAGATCGTTACTCTGCATGTTGAATGAGGCTTGCCCTATTTAAACCTCAGACATTTAGTTTGGTGTGCTCCTGACTGTTGAAGTGAGAGTGAGCACCATGGTGAGAGCAAAAGAGCTGTCAGAGGACTTCAGAAAAAAGATTGTAGCAGCCTATGAGTCTGGGAAGGGATTTAAAAAGATCTCAAAAGATTTTGAAATCAGCCATTCCACTGTCCGGAAGATAGTCTACAAGTGGAGGGCTTTCAAAACAACTGCCAACATGCCCAGGACTGGTCGCCCCAGCAAGTTCACCCCAAGAGCAGACCGCAAGATGCTAAAAGAGGTATCCAAAAACCCTAAAGTGTCATCTCGAGAACTACAGCAGGCTCTGGCTACTGTTGATGTAGAAGTACATGCCTCTACAATCAGAAAGAGACTGTACAAGTTTAACTTGCATGGGAGGTGTGCAAGGAGGAAACCTTTGCTTTCCAAGAGAAACATCGAGGCCAGACTGACATTTGCCAGCGATAAAGTTGACAAAGACCAGGACTTCTGGAATAATGTTCTTTGGACAGCAGAGGACATGTTTGGCGTAAACCAAACACAGCATTCCAAGAAAAGAACCTCATACCAACTGTGAAGCATGGAGGTGGAAGTGTCATGGTTTGGGGCTGCTTTGCTGCAGCAGGACCTGGTCAGCTCACCATCATAGAATCCACGATGAATTCTACTGTGTATCAGAAGGTGCTTGAAGAACATGTGAGACCATCAGTTAGAAAATTAAAGCTGAAGCGGAACTGGACCATGCAACATGACAATGACCCAAAACATACTAGTAAATCAACCAAAGATTGGCTGAAAAAGAAGAAATGGGGAGTCCTGGAATGGCCAAGTCAAAGTCCAGATTTGAATCCCATTGAGATGCTGTGGGGTGACTTGAAAAGGGCTGTACGTGCAAGAAACCCCTCAAACATCTCACAGCTGAAAAAGTTCTGCATTGAGGAGTGGGGTAAAATTTCCTCAGACCGATGTCGAAGACTGGTAGATGGCTACAAGAACCGTCTCACTGCAGTTATTTCAGCCAAAGGAGGTAACACTCGCTATTAGGGGCAAGGGTGTCCTATCTTTTTCCTCAGTTAGAATAGGCATTTTTGTAGAATGACATTTACAGAAGATCTTGAAAAGACTTTTCTTCAGTTTTCTTTGTTTAGTCGGATTACTTTAATCTCTCTGTATTGTTGAAACGGAGATGAAATAACCATTTATTAAAAATGTTACAAAAAACCACATGCTTTCAAAGGGTGTCCTAATTTTTTCACAAGACTGTATATACATATATGTTACATTGTTTTTATGCTTGATAAAGGCTGTTGTACAGCCGAAACGTTGCTCAGTTTTTTGTATGCTGTGAAGTCCTAATAAAGATGAAGTAATGGGAGATGCTGCCACCGCTGTTTGATTTCTACATATTTTCTGGCTTACTGGATCCACGGCTGGTGCGGGGCTGTTGCATCTTCCGGTTAGAAGTACGGACCGTTGTGTGCTGTTCCTGCATATTTATTTCTATTATATTTAATTGGGTCCCTGTATTTAAAGATGCCACAACTGGGGACATTTTATATAAAGAGGCCACTACCTGTGGGGGGGGGGGCATTATATGTAAAGAGGCCACTACTGGGGGCATTATATGTGAAGATGGCACTTCTGAGGGCATTATATGTACATAGGGCACTACTGGGGGGGGGGCATTATATATAAAGAGGCCACTACTGGGGGTCATTATATGTGAAGAAGGCACTACTTGTGGACATTATTAAAGAACTAGCTGACTGCCTCAATGAATATTTCTGTTCAGTTTTTACAAAGGAAAATGAAGGAGAAGGACCTCAGTTAGGAAAGAAGACTAATGAATCTTTTGATGCATGTCTCTTTACAGAGGAAGAGGTTCTAAGTCAGCTGTCTAAAATTAATACAAATAAGTCACAGGGGCCTGATGGGATACACCCAAAGCTATTAAAAGAGCTCAGCGTTGAACTAGCAAAACCATTAACAGATTTATTTAACCAATCGCTGGCAACAGGAGTCGTCCCAGAAGATTGGAAATTAGCAAATGTTGTGCCCATTCACAAGAAAGGTAGTAGGGAGGAATCGGGCAACTATAGGCCAGTAAGCCTGACATCAATAGTGGGGAGATTAATGGAAACCATACTTAAGGAGAGGATTGTGGAACATCTAAAATCCCATGGATTGAAAGATGAAAAACAGCATGGGTTTACTTCAGGGAGATCATGTCAAACTAATCTTATTGATTTTTTCGATTGGGTGACTAAAATAATAGATGGAGGAGGTGCAGTAGACATCGCTTATCTAGACTTTAGTAAGGCTTTTGATACTGTCCCACATAGAAAGCTTATCAATAAAGTGCAGTCTTTGGGCTTGGACTCCCATATTGTTGAATGGATTAGGCAGTGGCTGAGGGACAGGCAACAGAGGGTTGTAGTCAATGGAGTATATTCAGACCAAGGTCTTGTTACCAGTGGGGTACCTCAGGGATCTGTTCTGGGACCCATATTGTTTAATATCTTTATCAGCGAAATTGCAGAAGGCCTCGATGGTAAGGTGTGTCTTTTTGCTGATGACACAAAGATTTGTAACAGGGTTGATGTTCCTGGAGGGATACACCAAATGGAAAAGGACTTAGGAAAACTAGAGGAATGGTCAAAAATATGGCAACTAAAATTTAATGTTGATAAGTGCAAGATAATGCACTTACCAGGAAAGATTAAAGGACCTTAACATGTATAGCTTGGAAGAAAGACGAGACAGAGGGGATATGATAGAAACTTTTAAATACATAAAGGGAATCAACAAGGTAAAAGAGGAGAGAATATTTAAAAGAAGAAAAACTGCTACAAGAGGACATAGTTTTAAATTAGAGGGGCAAAGGTTTAAAAGTAATATCAGGAAGTATTACTTTACTGAGAGAGTAGTGGATGCATGGAATAGCCTTCCTGCAGAAGTGGTAGCTGCAAATACAGTGGAGGAGTTTAAGCATGCATGGCATAGGCATAAGGCCATCCTTCATATAAGATAGGGCCAGGGGCTATCCATAGTATTTAGTATATTGGGCAGACTGGATGGGCCGAATGGTTCTTATCTGCCGACACATTCTATGTTCTATTATATGTACATAGGGCACTACTGGGGCCTAAATTGGGGTAATTACTAAATAGGGGCATACATGGAGGCATTAATACTAAATAGGTGTGTTTAATTATGCAGAAACAAGTTGTGGTCAGGAAACGTCATCATGGTGATCTGTGCAGGACTGAGAAAAAAAAAGAAGAACGACTCCAGTCAGAGGAGACATCACCAGTAAGTCACTGAGTGGGGCCTAAACAGGATTATTAGCGACTAGGTCATGGTGTAGCGGTATTATTTGGCCTTTGTAAAATGTTATTATTGGCAATGTTGGACACATATGTGTAATTCATATTACACATATTTAATATGCACTTTACAGTGTTTTGTTATGTGCGTAATTAACCCCTACAACAAACCGCGGGTGATGGGAAGAAGGGCTATTTTAGAGGGGCTCCACAGGCTGTGTTGATGTGTTTGTGGGGTAACTTGAACTGCCCCTGCCCTCCCGGTTTAAATGTGTTCTTATGGTCAACGGTTTAGCTTGGGTACAAGTCATCCTAGGTTCGGATGGACTTTTTATTTATTAATATTGAAGACTGAGTTTATGACTGGGCTTATGGTTCTCGTGTAACATCTTACATTTAATAAAGTAGGCTGTGGCCATTTTTAACCTCTATATCTCCAGTGTATTTTATTGTTATTATTCTATTTAGGCAATTGTATTTTATATACTGTAATACATGAAAACCCCTTTAATCCTCTGTAACATTGTTGATACATAAGGCCGAATATTTCATCTCCTATTTAGTTCCTTAGTGCAATATGTACAGCTTTTGGGTTTTGACTTGTGAAACAACCCCCATGCTCTGACAGCTGCAGACCACTGCACATGGTTTCTGTATATACGACCTTGCAGACACATGGACACCACAGGTCAGCCATGTACAGTAAGAGAAATAAATGAGTCATATATACAGGTTTAATGGAAGAAAAATATCTCTGAAGCTGTGGGTATTCATTCTGCCAGTAACCTGTATTATGTGCAAATACTCCAAATTAGATGCAGATGGTTCTAAAACTGCTACTAATAAAATCTGTTTTTCTAAGCATCTCTTGGTTTTGCAGAAAACCTTTAAAAAATCCCCCTCCTCCATCGTTAAATACTTTATTAAACTACACCAGAGTAGATGAATTTTGTTTCGTTTCCATTTCCAAAAGCATCCGCCTGGGTTAGCTTAACGTAAATTCACAATTTATCATATAACACATAGTATACAAAACAAGCACACTATAGAAGCAGAGAAATGGTATGTAAAGGCTGTATTATACTGGCTGATATTTTGACCGATAACCTGATAAGCTGATTCATCTGGCAATTCTGATTTTGAAGCATACTTAAAAACCAGCGCTTGCCGGCGGCAGATCGTGCTGTCTAAAGCTGGATTTACACGGGCCGCCTGAGCGGCCGACTGTCAGGATGGAAGCGTTCCTTCCCGACAGTCGGCTGCTCGTTCAGTGAAGGAAACCGCTGCATTTACTAGCAGTGATCTTCTTGACTGTATGAGGACGAGGGATCACTATTGTGGTCTCTCATCCTCATACAGATTCATGGTTTCTGACCAGCAGATCGCTGTTTAGACCACACGATCTGCTGCCAAGAAACTATGATTGGTGGTGCCTGCATAAATGACAGGATCACCTGCTTTTCGCTCATTCATTGGGTGATCAGCGGCACATTTACATGGCCAGATTGTTGGGAACGGCCATTTGCACGAACAGTCGTTCCCGATAATCTGCCCGATTCTTGGGCCGTGTAATTGCACCTTAATCATTGGTAGGAGATTCTCTTGAAACAAATTTTCAGCCTAGCAGTGTCAATGGAATATGGATGACAAAAACGGACACACAAGCCAAACATGGATACTTAATGGACATCTTTATGGAAGAACCACTGTCCATGTTGTCACAGATGTCATTATGTACGTGTGAGAGATGCCTTATCTGTAAGGCTACTTTCACACCTGCGTTCAGGTGTCCGCTCGTGAGCTCCGTTTGAAGGGGCTCACGAGCGGTCCCGAACGCAGCCGTCCAGCCCTGATGCATTCTCAATGGAGACGGATCCACTGAGAATGCATCCGCCTGCCAGCGCTCAGCCTCCGCTCCGCTCAGTGAGCGGACACCTGAACGCTGCTTGCAGCGTTCGGGTGTACGCCTGGCCGTGCGGAGGCGAGCGGATCCGTCCAGACTTATAATGGAAGTCAATGAGGACGGATCCGTTTGAAGATGACACAGTATGGCTCAATTTTCAAACAGATCCGTCCCCCATTGACTTTCAATGTAAAGTCAAAACGGATCCGTTTGCATTATCATGAACAAAAAAAAAAATATATAAATATATATATATAAATATATATATTTTTTTTGTTCATGGTTATGCAAACAGATCCGTTCTGAACAGATGCAAGCGTTTGCATTATAGGAGCGGATCCGTCTGTGCAGACACCAGACGGATCCGCTCCTAACGCAAGTGTGAAAGTAGCCTAACCTGCACAAGCCTTCGCTCTGCAGAAAATTTTGACTGTGATAATAAGTGATTTCTCAGGGCAGTTTTACCAAGAAATAGACTGTCAGATTACATGCTGCTTTGTGTAAGGTTTTTGGCCTCCCTCCCTCTTATTATATTACACTACACTGACATTTTCCTGTTGAGCTTGATCGGTGTTCTGTCAGTCACCTTGTCTTGATCTCTTCTTTATTTGTTCCATCTGTTATTCAAGCCTAGACAAGTGTGAACTTGATTGAGCCCGTGTCCTGATTTTTTTTTTTTTCATGCTACATTTTGCTCATTTTCTCCCCTGATAAACACAATTCTGTCTGGTTAAATACATTCATGCACAATCCCACATTCCCAAATTCTCTCTGGCAGCTATCTCTGCCATTCTTGCATTCAAGCCATTTACAATTTGCCAAATCTCTGCCCACGGGGAAATAAAGACAGGTTTCTTCTTAATGTAGAAGAAATTATGTCATTTAGAATGAGTAGATATCATAGGAATGGACAGTTCCACCCAGTAGTTCTTAGCCATGCACCTGATATTCAAATGTCAGAACACATGGCATTAGAATTGACAGGACAAGGTACTTGGGCCCCTTGACCATAAGCTGAATAAGCGGATCACAAAGTGTCCCTCTACTTGGATTCCAGTGTCCCTCTACTTAGTCAGCCCAGTATCACATGGCATGTGCCATACAATACTCCTTGTGGGCGGTGGCACCGATGAACAGACTACATCTGCACAGCTTTTTGCACCAGTACGTGACCCTGGGATTAGTAGGTTACAAATAAAATAAAGTCCTGTTTCTACAAAGTAATGACTGACAACCTGAAATTGTAACAGGCAGTAGGTATGGACCAATGGGTGGTTTGACTTTGGGTTTTATGTTATCTTGGCAATCCCCAGGTTTTCACGATTTAAAACCTATACAGGAATCTGGCCTTCGCTGCAGGGGAACCACCAGGCCGCGGCCTCGTGGAATAATCCCGGTGTAGTTGGCAACTGACCCACGGGGGTCAGAGACATTGGTGTGAAGCACCAATGGGCCAGACAATACTAGTGGTCGATAGACCAAGGTCAGTTCAGGCAGGATTTGTGCCACACCATGAAACTGATTTGAGGGCAGGCAGTGGATGTAAAAGAGTCGGTAAACAGGCAGAAGTTCAGTACATTGGCAGACAGTGGTTACCTTCAGTGGTTAAACTAGTAAACTAGAAACCTAAGATCAGGCAAGGAGTCAGAGGGCAGACCAACTTTATAGCAGATTAACAATTATTAGAAGCAGCTGTGAAAATACACAGATCAAGCAGAGAGGTGATGGTGACAAAAATGGGAGAAGTAGTAGTTCAATTAATAATTTTATTAATAGAAGTAGCAGGGCAGCGATGGACACGGACCATCGCTGTAACATAAATATTCAGGAGCCCATACAAGACTGCACTGACCAATTAGAGACCAGATGATTGTGTATGGGGCCTCAGGTTCTGACGCTATAATGGTTCCTAGCGATAACGGAAAACGTTAGGTACAGCAGTCAACAGCACCATCAATAAAGGTATTCACATAGTGCTGCGGATAGGTCAGCATTGGTCGGGATCAGGCACCTAGCACCCCTGTCATTCAGCTATTTGAAGAGGTTGTGGCCTCATTGCTGCTTACCAAATACAGAGCTGACTACTGGATAGCGGCTGTGCTTGGTATCACAGCTCAGTCCTAGTCACTTAAATGGGACTGAGCTGCACCGTCCTAGACCACGTGGCTGGTAAATGTGATGTCACTGGCCTCTTCAAATAGCTGATTGGCGGGGTGCCGGGAGTCAGACTTCCACTGATCAGATAATGATGACCTATCCTGAGGATAGGTCCTCAGTTTTAAACACTCGGACAACCCCTTTAATACTATATATTTTAAAATATTTTAATAGTTTCAATTTGGACCACATACAGTGTTCTCCGCTGTAAAATGTAAAAAATGTATATTAGTATTCTGCCTTAAGGACATAAAATAATTAAAAGCTCAGCACATATGTAAGGTGAGGAACATGACAAATAACAGGAAAATGTGTAACATCAGCATAAACTCACCTGTGCGAGGTCTACTACAAAGTGTAAATTGTTTAGCAGTTTGCAGGTATAGACTTAGCCTCAAGACATAATTCTTCCTTCTACATGGAAACTCGTTAGAATTAGGCTACCTTCACACGAAAAAAAACAGCCCTTAAAAACGGGTATACTGTCATTTTTTTTCTTGGTCATTTTGCATTTTCTGGCTGTTTATCTGTTAACGTCCATTTTGCATCAGTTTTCAATAGTTGTTAAAAGCTCCCATTAAAAATGGATACATTTCAGATTTCCAACCCCTGCTGTGCCCTCAGTATATATAATGCACCCTTTCTGCCGCCAGTATTATAAAATGCCCCTTTAGCCCCCGACCCATTATAGTACAGGCAAAAAAACTAAAAATACTCACCTCATCCACTTGAACACGCAAGAAAAACTTGTTTCTCACTGGATACTGCAGGACCTGAATTTTCAGTGTGATCATGTGACATCATGCTGGGAGTGCAGGTCCTGCTGCATCCAGTGACGAGCAAGGGTTTGAGGAGTGAATGCTCCCGTGCATTCAAGTGGATGAACTATGTTTTTAATTTAACTCCTGAAAGTCCCTCGTAGCCATTTCTAACGGCTGTTGGATGGGTGCACTCCTGTTTATACAACCTCCTTTGAAGATCACGAAGTGGCGGTTTAAAGCCACGATCGGGACCTTCAGCGCTGCCTTACACTAAAAAAAATGGGAGACAGAAACAATGCAGCCGCCGGCCTAACTTCAGAAAATATGGAAATAGAAACCTTTGCGGCACATGGGTGTTCTTCAGACATACTGATTTCCCAAATTTCACAATGACTTGTTTTGACTGTGCTACATGGTTGTGCATGTGACTTTAATAAGAAAATTTATTTTACTGGTTAATGTGTGTCTTTTGGAATTTTATTGCTATCTAGATAACGTGATAAATAATAACATATAGACATAAAGTAGCTCAGAAGCAATTTAACCCAAATGTCAGGCTGTGAAATCTCATTCAGATTGGTCTCTACATGCATTTGTATACAGTCAGGTCCATAAATATTGGGACATGGACACAATTCTAACATTTTTGGCTCTATACACCACCACAATGGATTTGAAATGAAACGAACAAGATGTGCTTTAACTGCAGACTGTCAGCTTTAATTTGAGGGTATTTACATCCACATCAGGTGAACTGTGTAGGAATTACAACAGTTTGCATATGTGCCTCCCACTTATTAAGGGACCAAAAGTAATGGGACAGAATAATAATCATAAATCAAACTTTCACTTTTTAATACTTGGTTGCAAATCCTTTGCAGTCAATTACAGCCTGAAGTCTGGAACACATAGTCATCCCCAGACGCTGGGTTTCATCCCTGGTGATGCTCTGCCAGGGCTCTACTGCAACTGTCTTCAGTTCCTGCTTGTTCTTGGGGCATTTTCCCTTCAGTTTTGTCTTCAGCAAGTGAAATGCATGCTCAATCGGATTCAGGTCAGGTGATTGACTTGGCCATTGCATAACATTCCAATTCTTTCCCTTAAAAAACTCTTTGGTTTCTTTTGCAGTATGCTTTGGGTCATTGTCCATCTGCACTGTGAAGTGCCGTCCAATGAGTTCTGAAGCATTTGGCTGAATATCAGCAGATAATATTGCCCGAAACACTTCAGAATTCATCCTGCTGCTTTTGTCAGAAGTCACATCATCAATAAATACAAGAGAACCAGTTCCATTGGCAGCCATACATGCCCACGCCTTACACTATCACCACCATGCTTCACTGATGAGGTTGTATGCTTAGGATCATGAGCAGTTCCTTTCCTTCTCCATACTCTTCTCTTCCCATCACTCTGGTACAAGTTGATCTTGGTCTCATCTGTCCATAGGATGTTGTTCCAGAACTGTGAAGGATTTTTTAGATGTCGTTTGGCGAACTCTAATCTGGCCTTACTGTTTTTGAGGCTCACCAATGGTTTACAACTTGTGGTGAACCCTCTGTATTCACTCTGGTGAAGTCTTCTCTTGATTGTTGACTTTGACACACATACACCTACCTCCTGAAGAGTGTTCTTGATTGGGCCAACTGTTGTGAAGGGTGTTTTCTTCACCAGGGAAAGAATTCTTCGATCATCCACCATAGTTGTTTACCGTGGTCTTCCAGGTCTTCCAGGTCTTTTGGTGTTGCTGAGCTCACCGGTGCGTTCCTTCTTTTTAAGAATGTTCCAAACAGTTGTTTTGGCCACGCCTAATGTTTTTGCTATCTCTCTGATGGGTTTGTTGTGTTTTTTCAGCCTAATGATGGCTTGCTTCACTGATAGTGACAGCTCTTTGGATCTCATCTTGAGAGTTGACAGCAACAGATTCCAAATGCAAATAGCACACTTGAAATTAACTCTGGACCTTTTATCTGCCCATTGTAATTGGGATAATGAGGGAATAACACACACCTGGCCATGGAACAGCTGAGAAGCCAATTGCCCCATTACTTTTGGTCCCTTAACAAGTGGGAGGCACATATGCAAACTGTTGTAATTCCTACACCGTTCACCTGATTTGGATGTAAATACCCTCAAATTAAAGCTGACAGTCTGCAGTTAAAGCACATCTTGTTAGTTTCATTTTAAATCCATTGTGGTGGTGTATAGAGCCAAAAATGTTAGAATTGTGTCGATGTCCCAATATTTATGGACCTGACTGTATTTGTGTTGAATCTGAATCCTCTAGGCATTTGCCATTTAGGACAATCTACCTCCTTGCCCTAATATTTTGTCTTCTTGCTGTCTGATTCCTGCATTGTCTATGAAAAGTACAACCCCAATTCGAAAAAAGTTGGGATGCTGTAAAATGCTATTAAAAACAGAATGCAATGATCTGCAAATCTCATAGACCCATCCATATGTTTTTCACAATCGATCACAGACCATAAATCAGGTGGTGAAAGTCAGATATTTTACCATTTCTTGAAAAAATTACCTAAATTAGAGCTTGATGGACACAATGCATCTCAAAAAAGGGATCGGGACAATACAGGAGTGGAAAAGTAAAAAAACTGCTACAGGAGCAATTTGCAACTAAGTCACATGACTAGGTATGAAAAGAGAATGTTAGAGAGGCAGAGTCTCTCAGCAGAAAAAAATGGGCAGAGGTTCACCAATCTGCGAAAACTGCCTAAAAACTGTTGAACAATTTCAGAAAATGTTCTTCAACGTAAATCGTGAAGAGTTTAAATATCCCATCATCTACAGTACATAATATCAAAAGTTTTAGAGTATCTGGAGAAATCCATGCACCAAGATACAAGGCCGAGGATCAATAATGGACACGTGATCTATGGGTCTTTAGTCTGGCAGCTGGATTTTAGGACTGTTCTAGTACCTCTGGAGTGAGGAGCATTTGGCTGTTGACTCACTTGCAATATTCTGTCTGTAAATCGATAAGGAGTCAGGGTGCTCTATGAGCTGGTTTCCTCCGGAGGACTCCTGCTGCAGGATGGGGGCCTCCCCTCGCTACTACATCTTCACACATCTGCATCCCACACTAGCTTAGAACAACTAACTAGACGCTTCCTGCAGGCTTGGTAGGAAGCAGGACTGGCCCACATCCCGGCCAAAAGGGGTGAGAATAGAATGGTAAGTCCCATTCTATCTAAAGATCTCTCTGCCATATGTCGGCTGGGGTTATCACAGACCAAAGTACGCTGCCAGTCTATGATAAATCAGGGCCATGGGGTCTAAGGGGACCTATTGGCTCTACAATATTTGTTCAGGAGCTTTCTTCCGGTGCTTGGACATACATTGGAACATATTGAGTAAGAATATCCACATCCCACACTGTGGAAGCATGCATTGTTAGTACAACAACCTGTTAAAAAAAGGTGCAGACCTTAATCTGATGTTAGGGCCTGCCCTGAGGTTGCATTGCATTGCAAGAAAGTGGTGCACCCCCATTCCTGGATGCTTATGTGCAAGTCAGCTAGAGAAGTGCAGGTAGTTAATAGGAACATATTGGCCTATTAACTACCTGTACAGCCATGTCACCTGTAAGAACTCCCAAAAATACATTTCTGTAACACCTGTGAATCTATTGTATGCTGAGAACTATAACTAATGTGCCTAAACTTCTTTAGTGAAGAATTGTTTGCTGTTAACCTGGCTTCATTATTCCCTGCACCGTTACACTGCACCAACATCTACAGCAGCATCAAGGGACCTGCCTTGCACCTCAAGACCAACACTAACACCAAGGGTACCCAAACCTACACCATGCATGTGACATCAGGAACCAAGGTGTGGCCAGAAGGGAAGAACAGGTGCACCCTTACCATCACTGTACGACCCAGAGTAGCGTCAGAATGAGTATCGGAACTACCTTTCTTGCTACTATCATTCCTCTCCCCTCTCCTGATAATGGACTACACAACCCATGATTCCTGATTGTTGGCATGCTGGGTGCAGTAGTTGCAGGAGATCTGCTTGCTACAGACTACTATTCTATTCTGGAGTTTATTTGGCTCTGTAAAATATGCATATTTCTTGGTATTCATAAAAGAACAGCTTATGTTTCAAGTTGGAAATTTGCAGCCTTAACATTGCACCAAGGGCAGGAAGAAAACAGTGACTGCCAAATGCTTAAGGCTGTGCAAGCACATAATAGAACCTAGAGGAAAATGATACAAGCTGGACCAAAAATTACAGCCACAGGGAAAACAAGCAGGCAGCCGATGACGGCAATTACATTAATAGCTGGAGGACTCAGCTCCACAAACTAAGCCTCTCCCAGCAGGTATATATACTGTATACAGCTAGTGCTTTTTACTAACCATGTTTGGCAGCCTGTTACTGTGATCTTTCTGGTCTAATGTGTAACGCCCTATGCAGACACAACTCTACCTGTACAGGTATCGGAAAATCCAGCTACTTAAGTAGCTTAAAGAGGACCCGTCACCACTCTTTACATGTTTATTTTATGTATGCCCCATCAAAAACATTTTCCTAGAACTCTTTGTTGTCTCATTCCTCTATTATTCCCCATAGAAATGTACAGCTAAATTTACAACTGGGTGTTTACAGTGAAGGGGTGTCTCCAGTGCCCCATAACAGAGCCGGCCACAGTGCCCCATAACAGTTTCAACCAAAGTACTCCATAGCAGCAACAGCCACAGTGCCCCATAACAGAGCCGGCCACAGTGCCCCATAACAGTTTCAACCAAAGTACTCCATAGCAGCAACAGCCACGGTGCCACATAACAGCACCGGCCACAGTGCCCCATAACAGTTTCAGTCACAATGCTCCATAACAGTTTCAGAAAAATATTGATCGCTACCTCATCACCCAAATTAATGATAATCAAGATTCCTGCCACACTACCTCCTCTTTCCTGTCGAGGTCAGGGTTTTCAAATTTTAGTTAGGATTATTTTATTGTGTTTGTAATTGCTGTTGTACAAGAAAATGAAGATTCAGCTCACCTGTGTGCTTCTGTGCAGACCTGCAGCAATGTCCGTAGACAAAAAGAGAGGAGATTCCAGCTTCCATAAAAACACCATATTCTTTATTTGCTCCAGGAAATCCGACAGTACAGTACACTAGTCATAGTTATCCCATGGCTAGTCTACAGCCCGAAATGCATCAGTTGTGTATACATGTCTGTACTGTCGGATTTACTGGAGCCAATAAAGAATATGGTGTTTTTATGGAAGCTGGAATCTCCTCTCTTTTTGTAGATGCTGTTCTATGTTATGTGTATTACATTGTATGTAAGCTGCTGTAACTGCACGTTAACTTCCCTTTGGGATTAATAAGATTGTATTGTATTGTACACCAGTGGTTCAGTGCTGGTGGCAAGGACTGGTGTTTAACCCTGCTGCTCACAAAGAAGTGGGTGCAATGTACTCCTGCATGCACACGTAGTATACTGTGGCAGATATACTATGGGCTCAGGCCGTGGGGCAGCTGCATGAGGATTGCAGACCCATTCACTTGAATTTTTGCGGTGCGGTGGCACAGCCAGAAACACTACGGAAGCACTCTGTAGTGCTTTCCGTGGGGTTCCGATCCGTGCTTCCGCACCGCATCTCCGGATTTGTGGACCCTTTCAAGTGAATGGGTCCGCATCCGTGATGCGGAATGCACATGGCTGGTGACCCGTGTATTGCGGAACCGCAGCACGGGCATGGAGCCCTTACGTTCGTGGTCATGAGCCATAAGGCTGACGTAACACGCTCCATTCATAGTGAAAAATCTGAAGGCGTAAATTGTGCTAAATTAATTCAGATCCACAGGCCTCTTAATAAATTTGGTCTATGAGCTGGCATAGCTGGCATAGACTCAAACTATAATTTACTCCTGTACATCCCTAAGTCTGGGCTACGTTGAAGAACTTTACTCCACTTTCGCTACTCTCAACTTTTCAAAAGTGGTGAGAAGCAAAAGTGGAGTAAAGCTCTTCATATATCTGCCCTATTGCCCGATCTGCCCTATTGTATGCATTACTGTTCAGGGAGCAGGGGTCACACACTGGCATCACTCAACCACCAATGAAGCCAGGGTAAGGAGAAAGTCAATTTCTTTCATGAGCTCTCTCCTGTCCTGGGAAAGTAGACTTATATATAGTGTAATTTGCCATTTTGCAAGGTTAGTATAATGCTGACAGTTACAATACAGCCATGTTTGCATCCCTTCACTCCCAAGGTGAATATAGCTATTCTGGTATAACCTTTACATTGAGGAATTGCTATCTGAGCCGTAAATAGGTGCACTAAGACCCTCTCTGGTAGACGTGCATAGCCTAAACTCTGCAGCCAGCATCATGGCCCGTGTGGCGAGCGGTGCATGATGCGGTTGATCTACAGATCTCAGCAAAGCTGACCCACCACCATCCAGTTCTGTAACAGCTGGAAAGAGTTGCCTAGATCTTTTACAGAAGTCCATGAGATACGAAAATCACAGGCATACAAACACTACAGATGCTTTCAGAGAACTTGAGCTTAATTACAGAACATCTTACTGTGGAAAATAAGGATCTGGCACAGCAGCAGTTTGTGGATCACCCCCATTTCTTCTTCGTAGCCTTGCGATTGTCCAGAGTCACCTGCGCTTGACTTTAGCCGTGCTCTGATCTGCTTGTTATGATCCGAGGGGAATGACTCTCCTTAGTGGATACACACCATCTGCTTAAGAAAACAGTTTGGGTGTTTTGCTCCCTCCTTTCTAATAACTTACAGCCCTTTTCTTGTCCTCTTAGCCCTATCCTATATCCAGCAGCTTCGCTTGTTACAGCCTCTCTTTGTGACTTGCACACAGACCAAGAAACAACTCTGAACTCTAAAACCTCCTCTTTTTTTCCCTCCACCCTTCTCTGTCTTGATCTAAGCCTGGAATTCATATTCTTGAAGTCTGTACAAGTCCCAGCTGTGGAAGGCAGTTCCTGACACAACTCCAACCCCATCACATTGTTTTTGATGTCCCATTTATCTGCTTTATTTGCATTTGTTTTTATCTCGCCAAGTGCTGAGCAATGATGGAGCCACTCGACTTCGGTCATCAGAGATTTATGGTCCATCCAGATTAGAGAAGAGGTAAACAGTATGAAACTGTATAAAATAACAGTATAAAAGTATAGTAAGAATTTTTTAGGGGGTGATGGTTATTAAATGGAAGCTGGGCCTAATGCTTTGGCAAAAAGTATTGTTTCCTAGAAAGGGTCATTGAGTTTCCATAAAACTTTTGAAATATCATAGAGACATAGCAATGGTTTTGATCGGTGGAAGTCTGAGTGCTGAGATCCTCACTGAAAGCTAGAACAAGGAGAGAGAGAAGGTCTCGCATATCACACACTCTCCTCGTTGCAGGGGACGACTCAATAGAAGTCTATGGGCCTGTCTCCTGCAGTGAGGAGAGAGGGTGTGATATGTGAGCACCTCTCTCTCCTCGTTATAGGAATAAGTGGTGGTCACAGCATTTGGATCCCCAAGGTTTTATGAAAACTTAGTGACTCTTTAATAATGGAAGTAGCATACCTCTACATCAGAGGTTCCCCAATCTTTGTTAGCTCATGAACCACTTCCAAATATGAAGACGTGGCATGGTTGTTAACCTATTCTTAACTGATATGGTTTTTGAACTACTGGTAACTTCAGGGCTCTAGATGGTGGCCAATACGGTCACAATCGTGCCTAACAAAATGTGTCATGTAGTTATTTGCAACTTGTACTGCTGCCACAGTTCCATAACTGTAGACCTTCTAGACTTGATGCATGCCATGTAAACTAGTGGATCAGTATGGAATTTCTAGAAACCATGCTTTTCCTTTCTCTTTAGGTTACGCCCTCACTATGTGCATACAGTATGTGTCATGTGAGTGAGACCTAGAATGATGCCTGTTTCATTCCATAACAACTCAATAATACAAATTACACCACATTTACAGATATTTATGTTGGAATGTAACAGTTATGAGACTCTGATTTGGAGATATTGGAGAAGGGCTACTTTTCCGTGGGCCACCCTGTAGAAAGATTTCTCCCAAACTGCCTAATAGTAAATCAGAGCTCAGCTTTCATTTTTTCAGAGCCCTGTAGGAACTGAAAGCTGTGCTGACTGATTTATTATTCAGTTTGATAAAATTGGCCTATTGTGTCAGAAAGATGGTGTTCTCCTTGGGACATCGAACAGTGATTGTGGAAGGCTATATGCGAAGCAGATCCATTTAGGAAAGTACCCAGGAACAAAATAACCAGCTAAACATTGTATTCAGAGTCTGGTTCGGAAATGGCATCAAATTGGCTCTGTTAAAAACATTAAGAAACCAAGGCCTCCATCGATCAGGACGGCTGAAGTTGTGCATGAAATTTAGCAGCAGATTGCAAGTAGCCCCAAAAATCAATTCGAAGAAGACTGTCTCAGCAAGTTGGTGTATTACGAATGACGTGTCAGCGAGTGCTGAAATCTCTGAAGCTGAAACCGTACCGAATAACATGTGTGCATGAACTGAAAGAGTTGACCAAGCTAAACGTGTAAATTACTGGACTTGGTTGCTGACCGTGATTGCTGACAGACCTTTGGACCCATTGCTGTTCTTCATGATGGACGAAGCTTGGTTTCATTTATCAGGTCATGTTAATTCCCAGAATACGAGGTACTAGTCTGCTGAAAATCCCCATTTGACTCAAGAAACACCACTTCACGACCAGAAGATTGGTTTTTGGTACACAGTGTCAGGAACATGAATAGGGGGTCCAATTTTCTTCAAATCAACTGTGAATACCGCAATTTACCTGGACATCTTTGAACAGTTTTACAACCAACTAACAGAAGAAGAAAAAATGTCCTGCTATTTCCAATAAGCTGGGGCAACATGCCGCACCTTACGGAACTCACTGGCACGGGTTCATGAACTGTTTACGGAGGAGCGAACTGTGAGCCAGTAGTTATGGCCACCACGTTCCCCAGACTTGTCCTCATGCGATTTTTATCTGTGGTGGAATTTAAAACAGAAAGTGTCCGCTAATAATCCACATCCCCTGGATGAAAGAAAAACATCTCAAACACCATCTGCAGTATCAGCCAACATAATCCGATGTGCCCAAAGATGCAGAGACCTGAACGGGGACAACTTTCAGCATCTTTTGTGACTTGTAATTAATGTAATTCAGTTTTGCTTTTTCCCTTTGCTGGAAAGAAAAGCACCATAATCCCAGGTATGTTGTTTCAAAAACCTCATGTGTTTTTTTGCCGTATCCAAAACACAGAACAGCCGCAACATGTGGCAGCACTTTAGGCCTGATTCAGACGGGCTGCACACAAATAGCACATGGACCCATTAGAATAAGGCTACCTGGCAGCACTGGTCGCACAACGTTTTTCGTAGGGGCATCGCAAAGGAGTGGTGATCCCATAGAATTGAATAGAGTTGCATGTGTGCCGGGACTGCGACACTTGAATCCCCAAATTTCCAGCGACTCGCTCTGCAACCACACTCATTTCTGTGGGATCACTGCTACACTGCGATGTCCCTGCAATCCTGGCCGGGACAGCTTTCACGTAACCAGTGACGCCGTATAGCCGTACCCTTAAGATAAGTTGTTCAATTCACAGCTCTGTATTACGCCCCATCCATTGGTCTGTGCAGAGAAGCTCAAAGCATTCATTGTTCTTGTCTGTTTTCTTTCCGAGACTCATTCATTCAAGTGTGTTTGTCTGTCTTTTTGTGTACCCAGACACTCTACTATTAGAATGGCTGTCCTTAACCCATTCAGGACTGCTGCTGTACATGTACAGCGAATTTCCAGGGTTTAAAAATAGCGCCTGATCACGAGCGGAGTGGGCTCCATTGTCTTGGGGTTTCCGCTGTTATATACACAGAAGCTGGCTGGCAAATTTTAGCCTGGGGGGCAAGAACACAGTACTGGCCCATGTGTAGTGGCCCACACTGTATAAAGGCGGTATAGATAAATGGGCTTTAAATTGTAAAAAGTCAGCAGTTGGTTGCGTTTTCATGTTGGGATCGTACACACATGCGCAATCCCAGATACAGAACATGACTTATTTCATAGCAACAGCATGGTCATTAGAGGGACAATATTTACCAACTCCTGAGCTGAAGACACTCAATAGACTATAATGGGATCTGCTCAGGATGCTGCTTCTTTACCAGACAAAAAAGTCTTCCATGCAGGGCCTTTTTGTCCAGTCTTTTTGACAGAATCTGTGACAGTGGCCCGAACACAGATGTGAATGGTTAGTATTAGATCAAAGTATAGCATCAGATGCAATTTAACACACAAAAACAAAGCAAGAACAAGACCACTACATATATACAGCACCAGAACAAGCCTGTAAGTAAAACAAAGCACCAGAACCACATTCACTGCATGAATACAACACCAGAACCAAAGCAATAAGTCACATACAGCACCAGAACCAATTTCCCTGCATAAATACAGCACCGAAACCAAGATCATTACATAAATGCAGCACGAGAACTGGTTGCAGAACATATATACATTAGATACATCAGATTTTAAAAGTTCAGTACAGACAGCATTTGAGCAGCCAGGTCAGCCCTTAGCATATAAACCTGTACAGTGTTGTACTACAACTCCCAGTATGGCCTGAACAGCAGTAAAGGGATACTGGGAGTTGTTTCACAAAACAGCACAGTACAAAACAGCATTCATGGTTCCCTCAATGAACTGTAGCTCCCCACAGCCAGCAGCACTCATGCGGCCCCCCAAACCATGACACTCCCACCACCATGCTTGACTGTAGGCAAGACGCACTTGTCTTTGTACTCCTCACCCGGTTGCCGCCACACACGCTTGACACCATCTGAACCCAAAAAGTTTATCTTTGTCTCATCAGACCTGAAGACATGGTTCCAGTAATCCATGTCCTTAGTCTGCTTGTCTTGTGCATCATCTTTGTACTGTGTCTGTGTCTGTGACAACAGCCACGCAGACCAATTTAATGCAGTGTGCGGCGTATACAGGGAGTGCAGAATTATTAGGCAAATGAGTATTTTCACCACATCATCCTCTTTATGCATGTTGTCTTACTCCAAGCTGTATAGGCTCGAAAGCCTACTACCAATTAAGCATATTAGGTGATGTGCATCTCTGTAATGAGAAGGGGTGTGGTCTAATGACATCAACACCCTATATTAGGTGTGCATAATTATTAGGCAACTTCCTTTCCTTTGGCAAAATGGGTCAAAAGAAGGACTTGACAGGCTCAGAAAAGTCAAAAATAGTGAGATATCTTGCAGAGGGAAGCAGCACTCTTAAAATTGCAAAGCTTTTGAAGCGTGATCATCGAACAATCAAGCGTTTCATTCAAAATAGTCAACAGGGTCGCAAGAAGCGTGTGGAAAAACCAAGGCGCAAAATAACTGCCCATGAACTGAGAAAAGTCAAGCGTGCAGCTGCCAAGATGCCACTTGCCACCAGTTTGGCCATATTTCAGAGCTGCAACATCACTGGAGTGCCCAAAAGCACAAGGTGTGCAATACTCAGAGACATGGCCAAGGTAAGAAAGGCTGAAAGACGACCACCACTGAACAAGACACACAAGCTGAAACGTCAAGACTGGGCCAAGAAATATCTCAAGACTGATTTTTCTAAGGTTTTATGGACTGATGAAATGAGAGTGAGTCTTGATGGGCCAGATGGATGGGCCCGTGGCTGGATTGGTAAGGGGCAGAGAGCTCCAGTCCGACTCAGACGCCAGCAAGGTGGAGGTGGAGTACTGGTTTGGGCTGGTATCATCAAAGATGAGCTTGTGGGACCTTTTCGGGTTGAGGATGGAGTCAAGCTCAACTCCCAGTCCTACTGCCAGTTTCTGAAAGACACCTTCTTCAAGCAGTGGTACAGGAAGAAGTCTGCATCCTTCAA
Source organism: Bufo bufo (assembly GCF_905171765.1). Taxonomy (NCBI): domain Eukaryota; kingdom Metazoa; phylum Chordata; class Amphibia; order Anura; family Bufonidae; genus Bufo; species Bufo bufo. The sequence goes on from NC_053389.1 coordinate 109,777,496, forward strand.
GAAAAACATGATTTTCATGCAGGACAATGCTCCATCACACGCGTCCAAGTACTCCACAGCGTGGCTGGCAAGAAAGGGTATAAAAGAAGAAAATCTAATGACATGGCCTCCTTGTTCACCTGATCTGAACCCCATTGAGAACCTGTGGTCCATCATCAAATGTGAGATTTACAAGGAGGGAAAACAGTACACCTCTCTGAACAGTGTCTGGGAGGCTGTGGTTGCTGCTGCACGCAATGTTGATGGTGAACAGATCAAAACACTGACAGAATCCATGGATGGCAGGCTTTTGAGTGTCCTTGCAAAGAAATGTGGCTATATTGGTCACTGATTTGTTTTTGTTTTGTTTTTGAATGTCAGAAATGTATATTTGTGAATGTTGAGATGTTATATTGGTTTCACTGGTAAAAATAAATAATTGAAATGGGTATATATTTGTTTTTTGTTAAGTTGCCTAATAATTATGCACAGTAATAGTCACCTGCACACACAGATATCCCCCTAAAATAGCTAAAACTAAAAACAAACTAAAAACTACTTCCAAAAATATTCAGCTTTGATATTAATGAGTTTTTTGGGTTCATTGAGAACATGGTTGTTGTTCAATAATAAAATTAATCCTCAAAAATACAACTTGCCTAATAATTCTGCACTCCCTGTATTGACTACGGACGCGTCCCTTCTAGGCTGGGGCGCCCATTTAGACGGATCCCCAGTTTGGGGATCTTGGTCTCCTCAGGAGAGGCATCTTTCCTCAAATCTCTGCGAGATGCGTGCTATCCGGCTAGCCCTCCTTCACTTCGCCCCTCAGATTCGGGGCAAAGCAGTAAAAGTCCAGTCAGACAACATGACTGCCGTGCTTTACATAAAATTAATCCTCAAAAATACAACTTGCCTAATAATTCTGCACTCCCTGTACTGTAGTCGGAGGTCTGACAGGCTGACCAGCCACCCCTTTAACCTCTGCACAGAAGGTTCAGCATGTCCGCAAAAAAACAGATTGTATTCCGCATTTTTGTGAACCCATAGACTTCAATGGGGCCACATACTGATTTTCACTGACAAGTATAGGACATGTATTTGTTTTGCGGGGCCGTGGAACGGAAGAAAAGATGCTGACAGCACACGGTGTGCTGTTCGCATCTTTTGGGGCCTCATAGGAGTGAATGGGTCCACATCTAATCCTCAAAATTTGGGATCATATGCGGAAAACAACATACGGCCGTCTAAATGAGTCCTTATGCTTAGTATTAGCATTAGAGCCAATAAATTAAGTAAGGAGGCAGTATTGGAGTTAAGGTCAGTATTAGAGTTAGGCATAGCATTAGAGCTAATGCTAAGTGTTTTGTAGTTCACAAATTGCAGATCCACAAAACATGGATACCGGCCATGTGTGTTCCAAATTTTGCGAAACGCAAAGGGCCAGTCCTATCTAGAAATGCCTATTCTTGCAGACAAAAATAGGGCATGCTCTATTGTTTTTGCAGGGCCACAGAGCGGAACTACAAATGTGGACAGCACACGGTGTGCTGTCCGCATCTTTTGCGGCCCCAAAATTGCAGAACGGATGTGGACCCTGAAATACAGTCGTCTAAATGCATCCTTAGGGCCAGTATTAGGATTAGGGTCAGTTTTAGAGTTAGGGGCCAGTATTGGGGTTAGGATCAGCATTAGGGTACATTCACATAACTCTATTTCTAATCACTTCAATGGGGCCGCAAAAGATGGGGACAGGACACAATGCGCTGTCCACATCCGTAGTTCTGTTCCGTGGCCAACAAAAAAGACCTATTATTGTCCACAACCGTAGACAAGACTAGGCGTTTCTATCATAGGGCTGGCCGCGTGTTAGCCGTGTGTGTTCCAGAAAATGCAGAACGCACACTGCCAGTATCCATGTTTTGCGGATCCGCAATTTGTAGACCGCACAACACATACGGTCATGTAAATGTAGCCTAAGCGTAAGGTGTCAGTATTATGGTTAGGAGTCAGTATGGCATACTAGGGTTAGGTCTTAGTACTAGGGTTAGGGCCAGTATTAGAGGTCAGAACTAGGGTTAAGGGTCAGTGTCCAGTAATAGGGGTCACGGGCGTGGTCCCACAATGCAGACCCAGCCTCTTCTGGTGGGCCTGCTTCTGAGCAACGTCTCAGATGGCGCGATGACGTCATTGTGACACCTATGTCACATCTATGCGCAGAGGATAGCGGGGCAGAGAACCAGTGGTTCCCTTGTCCCGACGGCGCTGCTGCAGTCTCAATTGTATCTGCGTCAAGTGGACGCAGATACAATTGAGTTCAGGAGCAGCACCGGCCTGGGGGCAAATGTCCTCCTGCCCCTGTATATACAGCAGACATCTGGAGCTAATATCTGCGATTGGCGATAACGCCGATTGCAGACATATATCCCCTGAATGGCTCACTTGCACGGAGATCAGGAAAGCTATTCATTCTCTGTAATAGCATGAGTCTCTCTGAAGGAACCCAGGCTATTAGAGCTGTAGTTTCTATGTACACCTGCAGGTGGCAGGGCTGCATAGGAATATAGCGAATCTCCCATACACTGCAATAGTAATTTATTGCAGTGTAAGGCCCCTTTCATACGGGCGTCATGTTTTTTGCCCGGATAAGATGCGGGTGCGTTATGGGAAAATGCACGATTTTTCCGCGCGAGTGCAAAACATTGTAATGCGTTTTGCACGCGCGTGAGAAAAATTGGCATGTTTGGTACCCAAACCTGTAGATTGTATTATTTTCCCTTATAACATGGTTATAAGGGAAAATAATAGCATTCTTAATACAGAATGCATAGTACAATAAGGCTGGAGGGGTTAAAAAAATAATAATAATAATTTAACTCCCCTTAATCCACTTGATCGTGCAGCACGTCTTCTGTTCTGTCTTCTTCTTTGCTGTGCACAGGAATAGGATCTTTGATGACATCACTGTGCTCATCACATGGTCCAATCACATGGTTCATCACCATGGTGATTGGATCATGTGATGTGACGTCACCACAGGTCCTTAGCCGGGAGCTCAACATTACAGAAGAAGACAGAGATCCGCAACTACGCGATCAAGTGGACTCGGTGAGTTAATTTTTTTTATATTTTTAACCCCTCCATCACTATTTTACTTTGCATTCTGTATTCAGAATGCTATTATTTTCCCTTATAACCATGTTATAAGGGAAAATTATACAGATCGGGTCCCCAGCCCGATCGTCACCTAGCAACCATGCGTGAAAATCGCACCGCATCCGCACTTGCTTGCGGATGCTTGCGATTTTCACGCGGCCCTATTCACTTCTATGGGGCCTGCGCTGTGTGAAAAACGCACAATATAGAGCATGCTGCGATTTTCACGCAACGCACAAGTGATTCGTGAAAATCACCGCTCGTGTGCACAGCCCCATAGAAATGAATGGGTCAAGATCCAGTGCGGGTGCAACTCACGCATTGCACCCGCGCAGAATACTCGCCCGTGTGAAAGGGGCCTAAGAGAGAAAGCATGAAGATCGCATATTCAAGTCCCCTAAGGGGTCTTAAAAATGGTAAAAAAATAAAAGTAAAAAAAAAGTTTTAAAAAACTCTGATAATGTCCGCATAATAAAAATAAACAATTAAAACAATGAAGTTCCTAGGCATCACTGTGTCTCAAAACACCTGTACTATTAAAATATTAATGTGTTTATCTCATACGGTAAATATCATAACAAAAAAATATATATCTAACTGGCCAAAAAATCATACACACTCCATGACTCTCAATGGTATCAAACAACAGATCGCCCTGCAAAAAATTAGCCCTCACACAGGCTCATAGATGTAAATACCGTATAAAAAAAGTTATAGGGGTCAGAATATGGCAATGCAAAGAAAAATGGATTAAAAGACTATATAAATGTATAAGAAAAATACAAATGTGGTATCGTCGTAATTGTACTGATCCCTAGAATGAATGTCAGTTTTACCGCATAGTGAAAGCCGTAAAAACAAAATCCATAAAAACTATGATGGTGTTTTTTTTCCCAATTCCGCCCCATTTGGAATTTTTTTACAGCCTCCCACTACATTGTATGCAATATTAAATGGTCTCATTAGAAAGTAAAACTTGTCCTGTAAAAAAGAAAGTCCTCATATTGCTGTGAACAGCAAAAATATAAATAATGTTATATGGCTCCAGGAAGGCAGGGAGTAAAAAAGTGGTTCTTAAGGGGTTAATCATGAGAACTCATGGGTATAAGGACGATCTTCATATGGACCTAGTTGATGAGGTCATGAAAGGTGCTGTTCTCGCCAAATGCGAGAAAGACATATGCTCAAGTCATTTGATGAGCTAGTTGCCTGTCCAAGCGTTCAGCAGAGGAGTAGACTGTGACAGTGCTGGAGACTGAGGCTGTGGGCACATAGTTGGGAAGCTGGGTGCCACGCCTGCTCTATGTGGAATATGTGCCACGTGGAGACAGGAGGAGGAGGTTGAGTAGTGACCCCTGACTGCAACGGAAGCAGCTCCCTGCGCCATTTGTGACTTGCCTGCATCTGACCTTAGATACACAGGAGGTCATTTATCAAACTGGTATAAAGTAGAACTGGCTTAGTTGCCCAAAGAATCCAATCAGATTCCATCTTTCATTTTGGACAGCTCTTTTGGAAAATGAAAGGAGGAATCTGATTGGTTGCTATGGGTAAATACGCCAGTTGTACCTTACACCAGTTTGATAAATGACTCCCACAGTTGTTACCAGCTAGCAGCATATAATATATGCCCCTTCCACTGTGTGTATACACATAAGTATATGTATTATATGTATATGATATTCCTTCTACGCTCACTTCTCTCCAATTGTCCTATAACGGCATACACACGTTGGCAGCGCTCTGCAGTACTCTGGACAGACAGACGGATGAACCGGACAATCAGAAAGAAGAGGAGGCTTTAATAGCTTGTGTTCAACTGTCTAAAAGGAAAACATGCCTCCATGTCTATAGTAACCAATCACAGCCCTGCTTACATTTTTCCACAGCAGTCTAAAAAATAAAAGCTGAGCGCTAATTGGTTGCTATGGGCGAATATATGAGGTTCGTTGCACACAATGGACACAAGGAAAACAGACTTTGTTGCCCATAGCTGCCATTCCTGCCAATCACAGAATAGCTTTCATTTTTCACATGAAATGAAAGCTGTGGTATCATTGGTTGACACGGACCTCAAAGACAGTTTTTCTTAGACTACATTCACACGACTGTATGCGTAACAGATGCGGACAGGGTCCATTCACACGTCCGTTTTTTTTCCTATCCAGATATACGTTCTGTGTTTTTGCGGATCCGTGTTTCCGCAAAAACCTTCCGTTTGTACCAAAGTGGTTCCAAATCCGAATAAAAAAAAAAGGAGGACAAATAGATGTTGCTAGGGTACCAAACAACAAAAAAAAATGATGTTTAAAACCGAGGACATGTGCTAGTACAGGTGCCATTTTTATGTGCTTTTGGTGTCTTTTGGAGCTGTGTAAGAAACCTCTGCTTGGCTAGCATAGTTTTCTACCGTTTTCTCAGCGATCATCATGGCAGAAGACCTAATGGATAATGTACTACTCCACTGGCCTACTTCTCGGCGATTCAGACGGCAATCAGCAATGCTGGACGAAGAATCGGGGAGGAAGAGGAGACGGCAGTGGGTTCATCCGATAGTTGCTCAGCGCCTACAGAAAGGACAATTCCACACCTTGTTTAATGATCTGCGACAGGACCCCAATAAGTTCAAAACTTACTGCCGGATGTCCATGGAAACATTCGACCATCTCCTGGTCTCTCTTCATCCTGACCTCAGTTTCCGGGACACTAGTATGCGGTGCTGCATCTCTCCTGAGCAAAGGCTGATAGTCACCTTGAGGCAGGACCGGACTGGCCATAGGGCGTTTTTTTTATTTTTTTATAAATGTGGCAGCAGCCGGGCAGGAGTGGAGATGAGCGCTTCCATTGTGGAAGCGCTCATCTCCATATTCATCTGTATCGCCCTCCTCAGGACAGCGATACAGATGAATGGAGCAGGGGTGAGGCGTCTCCCTTGCCCATTCCTCTGATAGGCTACAGGCCTAGTGCCTGTAGCCTATCAGAGGCCGGTGCAGGCGGAGCGATGACGTCATCGCGCGCGCCGCCCAAGCCGTACAGAGCGGGACACAGGCCGGAAGAGGCCTGCATCACATCGCTGACAGCAGCATGGAGGTAAGTATATGAGTTTATTGTTTTTATTATTTAATTTTATACTATACTGTGGCAAGAAGGGGGGTGGGGGCCCTATATACTGGCACAATATAGGGAAGGGGGGTCGGCACTATGGAGAAGAGGGGAAGCACTATGGGGCCATATATACTGGCACAATATGGGGGGGGGGCACTATGGGGCCCTATATACTGGCACAATATGGGGGGGACACTATGCAGAAGAGGGGAAGCACTATGGGGCCCTATATACTGGCACAATATGGGGGGTCGGCACTATGGAGAAGAGGGGAAGCACTATGGGGCCATATATACTGGCACAATATGGGGGGGGCCTATATACTGGCACAACATGGGGGGGCACTATGGAGAATAGGGGAAGCACTATGGGGCCCTATATACCGGCACAACATGGGGGGGGCACTATGGAGAAGAGGAGAAGCACTATGGGGCCCTATATACTGGCACAATATGGGGCGGCACTATGGGGCTCTATATACTGGCACAATATGGGGGGGACACTATGCAGAAGAGGGTAAGCACTATGGGGCCTTATATACTGGCACAATATGGAGGGAGGTCGGCACTATGGAGAAGAGGGGAAGCACTATGGGGCCATATATACTGGCACAATATGGGGGGGCCTATATACTGGCACAATACGGGGGCACTATGGAGAAGAGAAGAAGCACTATGGGGGGCCCTATATACTGGCATATTATGGGGGGGCACTATGGAGAAGAGGGGAAGGAGCACTATGGGGGCATCTACTGGGGGCCCTATATACTGGCACGCATTATAGGTGGGCACTATGGAGAAGTGGGGGACAAGAGCACTATGAGGGCATTATATAGGGGCATTTAATACTGGCACCCATTTTGATGCCAATATGGGGAAAGGAGCATTATGGGGGTATCTATGTGGGGCAGTCTATAGGGGCATTTTATAGTGCCACATTATGGAGGGCACTATGGAGACGGGGAAGGAGCACTATGGGGGCATCTTCTGGGGGGACTATATAGGAGTATTTTATACTGGCACAAATTATAAGCTCAACTGGTGGCACTAAGTGTTTTTTGTAGTGGCACACAGTACGGGTCATTGGAACACATGAGGGCACTCTGGGGACATTGGCTCTACTAGGGGCACTAAGAGGAGGTATTTTTTTTTTTATTGCCACACAACGGGGCATTTTTTGTACTGGTGCACATTATAAGGGGGGGGGGTTCTACTGTCACACATTATAAGGGGGGTTTCTACTGTCACATTATAAAGAGAATTATTACTATTGGGGCATTATGGTGGGCTTTATTACAACTGGGGGACTATGGGAGCATTATTACTTGTGGGACACAATTACTGTTGGGGGCACTGTAGGAGCACTATTACTACTAAATGAACTCTGGCAAATAAATAATTACTATTGTTGGGACTTTGGGAGCACCATTACTGTGGAGGCACCCTGGCACAGCATCAGCTTAGCACAGTTCTTTTTGCAGTATAGTTTTGGGGAGCACAGCTTCTCAGTATTGGGGGTGCATGATGGGATGTTAATTGGAGGATGATGGAAAAGTAGGAAACTAAGATGTCTGTCAAACTCTGCAGAGACGTGAGATGGCTGAAAGAAATTATCACGGTGGTCTGGTCTGAATGGAGAAGATGAAGAAAGAGAACATCTACATCAGAGGAGACGTCACTGGATATAAGAGGTATGGGGCGCTGTATTAGGCTACTTTCACATCTGCGTTAGTGATCCTGGCGGCTGTTCCAGCTGAGAATTCACTGGATCCGGCACTGCTGGATGCAGACAGAATGCCCGCCAGCCCCATTAACTATAATGGGGTACGGCAGAGATCCGGCCACAATCTGGGAAAAATGCAGAGAATCAGCGGGACATAAACCGCTGCATGCTGTGCTCTGTGTCCAGTCGATTCCTTGCATTTTCTGCCGGATTAGGTGGCCGGATTGTACTAAGACCCCTAATGTCACCTGAGGACCCCCAAAGAAGCTTGTGTGTTGGCTGAAGCCTTCCTATCTTACTGGTGGCTGGCCCTGGCTCTCAATTGTGCTTCCGGTTTTGGCTCCACCCCTAGACTGCAAGGGGGTGGAGCCTGTTGGGGGTCATGTGATTGGGCTGCTCAGTCAAAAATGCCCGGGCCTATTTTTTGTCCCAGTCCGGCCCTGCCTTGAGGTAAGTGAATTTTTTCCATGTGAAACACTATATATTGCTTAATAATATATGAAAATGATTGTTAGAAAATTAAATACTCTTTCTTTTCTTTTTTTATATTTTTCAGATTCCTTGCTACTGGGAACTCATTTGCTTCCTTGCATTTTGTGTTTCTCCTTGGAATCTCTACAATCTCTGGGATTGTCTGCCATACCTGCAAAGTTATATGGCAGCGTCTCAGAGAAGCGGTGATGCCCACCCCCAAGGCGGAAGATTGGCTACGTATCGCCGAGGGATTTTACCAATCTGCGTAATTTCCTAACTGCATTGGGGCACTGGACGGTAAGCATATCTGTATAAAGAAGCCGCCTCACTCAGGGTCCCGGTACTTCAATTACAAACAATATTTTTCTGTAGTACTGATGGCCTTGGCTGACAGTAACTACAGGTTTGTAATTGTGGATATCGGGGCCTATGGGAGCACTTCAGACGCCCGCAACTTTAGTGCTTCCAGAATGGGTGAACGGCTTCAGACAAACCAGCTTGCCCTGCCAGAGCCCAGTAGACTACCCGGATCTGCAGGTCCGCCGGCTCCATTTGTGATCGTGGCAGACGAAGGATTCATGGATTGTCACCCCACATGATGCGGCCCTTCCCTAGACGTGATCTGGATAACAGGAAGCGCATCTTCAACTATCTATTGACTCGCGCCCGTCGGTATGTGGAGTGCGCTTTCGGAATACTGTCCACTAAGTGGAGAGAATTCTTGTCATCTATACAGATGAATCCGGACAATGCCACCCTGGTGATACAGGCTTGTGTACTGCTACACAACTTCACCAGGATCCACGATGCCTCCACAGATGCAGAATTGGGCCTAAATATGACATCTCCTGTCAGTTTAGACCTGAGCCGAACTGGAACAGCTGGACTAGCTGTTCGGGAACTCTATGCCGACTACTTCTGCAGCCCTGAGGGGGCATTGTCGTGGCAGTTGGATGCCATCCGTGGAAGACGCTGATTTCAGCTGGAATCTGGTTTAAATAAAAAAATATATAATAATTCTTAGTTTAGATTAGGGACTCGCAAGAGAATGAGGACCCTTGACGTGGGCTTGCGGGCTGAGGTATTTTGTAAAATGGGCTTGGTGAAAATACCTTCTAATACCTCATTTAAAAGCAGCATAGAAAATGTTCTAATGAGCCCCCAAATATCACTGACACTCAAATGTACACTTTCTATGCTGTTCCAGGACAAATAGGACACAAAAAAACGGACCTTATATCAAATCTGTACACAAAAATTACACATTACATATTATAATATATAATACTCACTAATTTTATCACGTTTGGCAATATTAGCGGACTCCCAGGCCGAGGTCATCAATTCTGTTGCGATCTCTTCCCAACAGCGGTCCTTCAAAGCACGGTCTTGATATTGTTCCTTCCTTGTATCCCAAGGATGGGCGCTCCTGGATCATGATGATCAACCTTTCCACTTCATATGCCATTTTTTGACCAACTGTTCACTGAGGAGACACTCAGCAGAGCAGACAGGATACAGCTTTCCTTGGTACTGAAAGCACATGGCACAGGGGGCTGGCCTTTTTTTTTTTATTTCCTGTCAACGGATCCAAAAATGTGGATGACATGCGGATGCTTTTAGCATGTCTTCCGACTTTTTTGGGGATCCATTGACTACAATGGGATGACGGAATGGAAATTCGGACAAATAGTAGGACAAGGTATATTTTTTTCCAGGATCCGCATGCACGGAATCCACGGAACGCAATCACGGATGCGGAGAGCACCATGAGTGCTGTCCGCATATTTGCGGAAGCCATTGAAAATGAATGAATCCGAATAACGTTCCGCTTTTTTGCAGAACAGATGCGGAATACAAAAACGGACGTGTGAATGGACCCTAAGTCTTTTTATTACAACATTAATTCCATACTGTATAGAGGGACCTTTGTGATCTCTGAGGCACCAGGCCCAGGTGTGATTGCTGCTTAGGTACAGTGCTATAGCAGTAGTGGCAAACCTATGCACGGGTGCCACAGGCGGCACTCAGAGCCCTCTCTGTGGGCTCCCGCACCCTGGATAAAGTCTATGGTGCACCAATATGCCTTAGACTTTTTCTGCCATTTTTTTCAGCACAGGGCACGCTATGTATGGCACAGGCAGAGCATTGAATGTAGTAGGTTATTATAGCTAAATGATGGAAGATATACTATATTGGTGTTTAGGTTAAATTGCTGTTTTGGCACTTTGCAATAAATAAGTGGTTTTGGGTTGCAGTTTGGGCACTCGGTCTCTAAAAGGTTCGCCACCACTGCCCTATAGCAACTCCATGTTTTCATCTGGAACTAAGAAAACGCTTTGTGATAAGTGCGTGAAATCAGGAGAATGTTTTTCTGCATCTCTTCATGACAGTCAGGGGCAGATTATAAAGCTGAAGAAAACTATTGTCCTTGAAATCACATCCAGACCCAGCAAGTCAGACATGGTTTTTCATGTGCACTGCTGAGGGTTATACAATAGTCATTTGTTACTCATCCATTCACACTAGAGCACACGGTAGATCAGAGCACTGATGCATTTCTTTCAAGGTCCAATCCATCATCTCCTCTCTAATTAATTCTCAGTTTTTTCAAGAAATAATACTGCAATATACTGGTAAAAAATATTTTAAAGGGTTTTCCCAACTGTAGATACTAATGACCCATCCTAAGGATAGGTCATCAATATCAGGGGTCCAAAATCTGGCAGTCCCACTGATCAGCTTTTTTCGGCATGTCCCGGCACCAGAGGATGTATCTGGAAGTGGAAAGCTCTGTCCACTGTGTAGTGGCCGTACCTATGTACTACAGTTCACCTCTTATTCCGTCAGCGGTTACACAAAACAGTGGATCAGTGGGGGTGTTGATCCCTTTCGGGGTATTATTCATGTTGCATATGTTGCCTTATCATGGCGATTTTTGTCATGTCTGATGCTATATGTTTGTATACCACAGGTCAAGGTACAACTCCGAGCTTGAGGATTATATCCTCCCCCCCCCCCAGCTCACTTGCTCACTCCCTCTACCTCTCTTTGCACACACTCTTATCCCCCCCTCCGCCACCCACGCACCCTTTTCCTCCGTCCATTCTCCCCCAATCCCTTCCCACAGCACACAGAAGTTATCTCAGTCCTTTCTTGTCTCTCTTTTCTCAATTTCTTTCTCTTCTATCACTATATTTTCTTCTTCCACTTTTCCTCTCCTCACAAGTTCCCCCACTTCACTACACTCCTCTGGTGGTAAGAGACCCCACTGACATGGGTGAGATTGGCTGCACTACCTTTAATGTGCGCAGGTTGAATACCCCCAACAAGAGATACCATGTCCTATACATCCTCAGGAAACTTAAGGCATCTATTATCTTCTTGCAGGAGACCTACTTTAAACAGAACAAAGTACCCAAACTACCCACTAGACACTTTGCCAACTGGTACCACTCATGCCACGCTACCTCAGCCTCTAAGGGGGTCTCCATTGCAATCCACCGATCTTTGCCACTCAAGGTTCTACAACAATATGCGGACTCAGAGGGTAGAATACTCTTTCTGAGGGCTCAAATCTATTCGACTAAACTCACCCTAGCTAACATATATGCCCACAATCATGCACAGGTTCCGTGGCTACTGGATGCCTTGGATAGGCTCAAGCTTTTTGCCGATGTCCAATCATACTGGGAGGTGACTTAAATGTAACTCTTGACCCTCTGCTGGACTCCTCAACCACCAAATCCACTACCTCTCAACGTGCCTTAGCCAAATTACGATCTAAACTCTCAGATTTCTCCCTTCCAGATGTCTGGCGCCTCCAGAATCCCTCCATTCGGGACTATTCCTATTTTTCTACAGTTCATAATTCGCACCAAAGACTGGATTTTCTACTGATCCACAACTCCTTACTGCTGCACCTCTCGGGCACAGGTATTTCTATCATCTCTATCTCAGACCACGCTCCGGTCCACCTTTCTATTACCCTGTCTGACGCTCCTCTTAAAGTGTGGAGGTGGCGCCTCAATGAACAAATACTTGAAAACACTAAGGCCTTCTCCGACATCCAAACTTGTCCTCCTTCTTTGAATTGAATAAGGACTCTGCCCCTTCAAACCCAACGATCTGGGAGTCACATAAAGTCTTCGTTAGAGGCATATTCATTTCTTAGGGGTCTAAGCTCAAGAAGGACAGACAAAAGGAGACTGATGCACTCCTTTCACAGATAGCACTCTTGGAAAGAGAACATAAACGCACCAGATTGATAGAAACACAGCTAGAACTGCGATCCTTACGAGACAAACTCCACCTGCAGAATAAGTCGGCTAAAGCTTACCTTCACTTCCGACAGAGGCTATACGCCCATGGGAATAAGGGAGGGAAGCTTATGTTTTCCCTACTTAGAAAAGAAAGAGCAAAGCAACACATACATGCAATCAGGGACCATACAGGTTCGGTTACTTCTTCACAGCCAGAAATGGCAGCAGCCTTCCATAAGTTCTATTCAGCTTTGTACAACATTGAGGAAACACCCACCGCACAGGGAACACACTCTAAGCAAGCACTGATTGATGATTATTTGAAGGGCATATCATTGGCCCACTTAGATCAGGCCATGATAAACTCCCTTCTTTCCCCTGTCACGCTAGAAGAGGCACGCTTGGTCCTTTTCCCCGGGGAAGAGTCCAGGCCCAGATGGCCTCCCCTTGCTTTACTATAAAAAATTCCAAGATGTCCTGTTGCCCCATCTCACCGAATTTTGCTCCTCTTTGTTTAAAGGTGATTCTCTCCCTAGACAGTCACAGGAGGCTCATATTACTCTCATTGCTAAGGAGGGGGAAAACCTGGAAGAATGTGGAAGCTATAGACCCATCTCGCTCCTCAACTTAGACCTTAAAATATGGGCTAAGATTCTATCTGTAACGGGGTTCCGAAGGTACACTCGGTCCCCCATTAGCCGCAGACCTGTTGCTTAGCTTTGGGAACGAGGATCTGTGTTTTACCTCGTTCCCAGGGCGGCTTTACTAGCTGGGTGGCTCCCTGCTCCTAAGTCTGCCTTGAGCGCTGAGCTGATCACTCGGTGCTCGACTGGTTGGTCTGTCGGTCATGTGACGCTGGCCACGTCACATGACCCTCACTCCCCACTATAAATACAGGCAGCCTGCTGGCCACAGGTTGCCTGTTAATTTAGGTTCCACCTGTGATTTGGTCTTTCCTGGCGTACTTACCTCCTGCTGAATTCCTGACGATCCTCTGCCTGCTCCTTGTGTACTTTGCTGCTCTCCTGGTATTCTGACCCCGGTCTCCTCCTGGCGATCCTCTGCTGACTCCTTTGGTACTTCACGTCTCTCCTGGTATTTATGACCCCGGCTTCTCCTGACAATTCTCTGCTTGTCCATTTGTACTTTGTAGCTTTCCTGGTATTGACTCGGTCCGTTCACGTCCTGTTGTTTGTCTGTCTGTCATCCCTGCACTTATTCCAAGTTAGGGATTGCCGTCCAGTTGTCCCCTGTCATTAGGACTCGCGAGGCAAGTAGGCAGGGCCAGGGGTAAGGGTGGAGCGCAGTGGTCACTTCCCTCCCCCCTGTGTGTGTGTGTACGTGACCGTTACACTATCCCTTCGCATAAAGAAACTCCTACCCCACCTTATAGGGGAAGAACAATCAGGGTTTGTCCCGGGGAGAGAGGGACGGACCAACACGACCAAACTATTGACAGCAATTCACCAAGCCCATACCACAGGCACATCACTGGTCCTTCTCGGAGTTGACGCCGAGAAGGCCTTTGATAGGGTCAGCTGGCTCTTCATGCAATCTATACTACTGAAATTTGGTTTCCCAGCTCCCTTTGTAAAGGCTATATTCTCGCTTTACTCTCAGCCATCAGCTTCCGTTTTAGTAAATGACTATCTATCGCCGCCCTTTACGATCACGAACGGGAGCAGGCAAGGCTGCCCGCTCTCTCCCACCCTATTTGTACTGGTTATGGAAGCCTTATTGCAGCAAGTTAGACAACAATCAGACATAAGGGGATTCCCTACGCCTAGTGGCGAGCTGAAAGTACTAGCCTTTGCAGATGACCTCCTTTTTTTGCTGCCTGATCCAATAGTCGGGCTCCCCTTCCTGGTCAAGCTGTTTGAACAATTTGGGGAGGCTTCGAACTTTAAAGTCAACATCATGAAGTCAGAAATCCTAAATATCTCCCTCTCCCGCTAGAGTTTCCAGACACTCAAGGAAGCCTCTCCTTTCGCGTGGGCCCCTTCTTCACTCAAATATTTGGGAGTCTAAATCCCTTCCTCCATACCCAAGGTGTATGACACAAACTTTCGCCCCCTTCTTACTGAGGTTCAAAAATATCTCATAGATTACGACATCCCCCTGATCTCATGGATCGGCAGGAAAAATGTTCTACAAACATATGTCCTTCCAAAGATCTTATATAAGCTACACATGTTACCGATAGCCTTGCCGCACACTTTCTTTACCACACTACGCTCCTTTTTCTCCCGCTACCTCTGGAAGCAGAAACTTCCCCGCATGGTCCATACGCTCTTGACCAGACCGATCAGGAAGGTAGGCATTGGCTTGCCGGATGTCCAAATAATATATAGAGCGATCCAGCTGAGAAGGTGGATTAACTTATCTACTGTTTCTGGCTCGCAGACTGACTATCAATGGGCTTAATACGGGATGTGTGGCTGCCCACCAAAGCACATAAAACATATAAGGCTACAGACACCAATTTGCTCTTCAGAGGTGCCTCTCGCACTTGGTCTCTGCTTTCTCCTTCTCTTTCTCCTACTCTCTCTCCGCTACTTTCCTCTAGCCTAATACCTGTGGTCGTGGGAAGGGACTCTTTGACCTTCAAGCCTATGTGGGATCAGCTTGCTCACATTTTAGCCTTGAATATGTTCCTGAATGGAGAGATTCCTCGTCTGGCTGACCTGAAACAATTGCTCCAAAACTTCTCGCTCACGTTCCTACATGTTTCCCACTTTACTAGGTGCTGTAAAGACTTCTTCCGGCTCCATTATTCCTTCAAGGATTTAACTGAATTTAAATCTGACCTATCATCGCCAGTCTTCAAAATCAGAAAACTATCTAAGTTACTAAATATTTGCAGGAACGTGAACCTCTTGAATAGTCCAGGGTATATTGCCTCTTGGGAGAAAGGACTGGGGCTCTCTCTCACTTAGATAGAGGTAACCCATATACTCCCAAACTCCCATGGATGCTCAAGGTGCGTTCGCCTGCAAGAGTCCCACTTCAAGATTATCTCTAGGTGGTACAAAACACCAGAATTTCTCCACCCACATGGGCTATCCCCCACTAACCTCTGCAGGCACGCATGCTCACATATGGTGGGATTGCCCTGACATACGCCCCTTCTGGTCTGAAGTAGAGCGTATAATAAAAGAAATCACGGGGAAAACGCTACCACTAACTCCCTCCTCAGTGTTACTGGGTTGCCCTACACCTAATTATAAACCGTCCCCCTCGTCCTTAGTCACCCATTTCCTAGCTGCTGCCAAGTTCTTAGTTCCCTTGAAGTAGCTCAATACCGCACCTCCCACTATAGCTGAATGGATTGAAAAGTTGCATCAAATATGCACATTTTTACATTTGAGGAGATGTTCAGCAGATCTAACCGCACACACCACAGGTTTCTCTCAGTATGGTCTCCCTGGCTGAGTGTCCTGGCTTACTGTCCACCATGGCTGACTAACTCCAACAAATTCCAACACTATCTAACCCTTACCATTACTTTGGGATCCTCCTCCCTGATCTTTTCCCTCGTATTTCCTTATGTCCATCCTTCTTCCACCCCCTTCTTCTTTTTCTCTCCGGCCTTGCCCTCCTGATCTCTCTCCCCCCCCGCCTCTTACTGTACTTCTGTGCCCATGTTTTATTATTTGTTTTATTATTAGTTTACTGTTTTGAGTTTCTCCATACGCTTGAAATACATACATGTGTGCCGGTCTTCTGGTATACCGGATATTGACCATTGTCCTGTAATTATTTATCGTTCGCCCCATGTTGGGGTCTCTTATGGACTGCCTGTTACCAGTTTTATAATTGATCCTTGCAAATCCAATAAAAACACAGTTGACAAAAAAAAGGGAGTTACCCCATCCTTGTAGTGCATTTCACTTACAGCAAAAAACGCTAGAAAAACTTAGCAAGAACCCTTAATAACCCTGTGTGCTGGCGGTGGATCTGCCAAAGTTATAAAGAGGCGCAGGCCTCTACATAACTTCCCCGAATTCACCAAACTTAAGCCAGGAAGGAAGCTGGCGTAAATTTAGACCTTTTTCTACAGGTATCTACAGCCTACAGGTATCTAAAATGATAAATGAGACGGGCCTGCCGGCCTGTCCACCTTCACTGCAAGACCCCTTTTTTAGACCTGGCGTGAGTGGAGAAAAGCCACAGATTGTGGCACAACTAACATTTAAGCTGCAATCTGCGCCAGACATACGGCAAAAATAGGCAAATTTCTGTTAGTAAATGACCCCCACAGCGTTTTCCTAAAAAGACTATTCTTTTAAAGCAATGTAAAGCATTTGTCCAGGATTTTTATTTATTTATTTACTTTATTTATTTATTTTCAACAACCCCCCCACTTATGGCTATAGACTGACAGCTGACAGACTGACAGCTTAGACACTAACATAATGCTGTCAGTGTTATCCAAGTGTTAAATAGTGCAGCGTCCCACTTATGTGTGTGTATAAGTGGTCCCCTTAATTTCTGTATATGTATTTAATGTATTGAATTTCCTAATATCAGGCTGGCAGTGTCATTCTATTATTTCGCCCCTAGGTGGTGTATGGAGGAGCAGAGCAGGCTTAATCCAAGATGTAGCTACTTTTCTTTCCTCTGGGCCCTGATCAAGCCTGGAGAGGACAGACCAAGTAGTCACAGCAGCCCAGCACAGACAAGTGAATCTATGTACGAATATAAGGCAAGTCTAGTGAAGATTAGAGCTGAGTCTAGCCAAGGGACTTCACACGCACCAGTGACCAGGAGGAACCTAAAGGTACCTGGACACAACTGGATGATTAGTGCGCAGAATTATCCTTTCTCACTAAATGCCTTCTGGGACATAGTGAGCCTCAATATTTCAGGAGAGCATCCTGCATAAAAATTATGTAGCAGAGGGTTTGCCTGCCATGAGGGAGAATTGGATTGCTCAATATAAGTAGGAAATCATTATATTCAATATCTGAGTGCTAGAGATTGGACTTGTAGAACTATCTAAGAAGAGAACTTTTGTCTTGCCTGTAAAGTAACAGCATTAGAAAAAACTCCTCAATTGACAATTGCCAGACCTGTTGTAAGGATTACAGCTCAACTAATTTCTGAATCATTCTTTGTGTCATATAAGTGCACTGTACTGATGAACTGTACCAACGGTCCTGAGACATTTGATTTAAGTATATGTTCAGCTGTTTTACTACAACTGACTTCTCATCCTTTCTACTACCCTTAACATTTGCACCTTTCGGTGCTGGTGTCACGAACACAGGGGCTAAGCCACCAAAGCACCCTAAGCATACCCATTACCATCAAGGGCACCTAAACTTCCATCTGGCTGGTGTTCCCTGCAATAGAGCGTGCCCCGGAGGATTTAGCGCTGTCTTCTCCATCACAGCACGCCGGCCCAGTGAGGCTCTGCTAACCTTGAGTAAATAAACTACTACCCCCATCGGCCCACCGTAGCCTCATGTGTTGCCCCTATGGACCCGGTCGCTGCAATAGCATCATAAATCAATATAATGCAATGCGACCCCAGCAGTTCTGGGACATCAGGACGGAAGCTGTCTTATACTCACACTCCAAGTCCTGAGTGTGCAACTCGCTCGTCTGAAAGCAGCCACTGGGGGAAATTTATCAAACTGGTGTAAAGTAGAACTGGCTAAGTTGGCCATAGCAACCAATCAGATTCCACCTTTCATTTTTCACAGTTCCTTTGGAAAATGATAGGTAGAATCTAATTGGTTGCTATAGGCAATCAAGACAGTTTTACTTTGCACCAGTTTGAGAAATGACCCCCAACTGTTTTAATATGATCAAGCTATATAGAATGTATTTACAATATAAAAACATCTCTGTATATAGCGCACAGTAGAACCTCAGACTGAAACCACAGTCGCAGAGAGTCAGATTAAAATGCAGGGCTGCTAAAATCTAAAAAAAAATTCTTTTTAATTGGGAGCTGATGTGTTTAGTTATCTGGCTGGGACATAAACTCTGATTCCAATGCAGTAAGTATACATGCATCATTATATACTTCTGCAGAATTTATGTTTTGATTCTTAAAGAGGTTGTACTAATCTCCTCTCCGCCCTTCTGGATCCCTAGGTTTCTGGCTCCCTTCAGCTGTCTTCCAAACCCTGTTCTGTAAACTTCCAGATGGATGGAGTTACATGCACCGCTCCAGCCAATGGCCGCCCTCAACAGTAACGTGTCCCCAAGGGACAGTTCTCTGCTGGATCACGTGCAGCTTGAGTATGCATCACTCCTCATGGCCAGTCATACCACTAAGGGCTCATGCCCACGAACGTAAGGGCTCCGTGCCCGTGCTGTGGACCGCATACGGCCGTTCCGCAATACACAGGTTACCAGCCGTGTGCATTCCACATCACGGATGTGGACCCATTCACTTGACCCAAGCACGGATCAGAACTCCACGGAAGCACTACGGAGTGCTTCTGTGGTGTTTCTTGCCATGCACTACTTTTTTGCGGTGGGGACCGTAGGATGCGCTACTTTTTTGCGGTGCAGACCGTAGGATGCGCATCGCGGACCCCATTCAAATGAAGTCAGTGCCTGTGCATTGCGAACCACAAATTGCGGTCCGCAGCACGGGCAGGGATCCCTTACGTTCGTGGGCATGAGCTGTTAAAGGGGTTTTCCAGCAGAAAAGTAATGGTGCCACTCTTTTTCTGATACTGCCTGCGTCCCCACTGGCCTCTACTTCCACGTCCCATCTTGAAACGCAGGGAATGCCTGGAGATGCCAATCAATGGCTGCAGTGGTGACTGGTCTCAGCCAGTGATGGTCTAAGCAGGCATTTCCTGTGTGTCAAAACACGACTAGAAAGTAGAGGTCAGCGAGGACATGGACAGCATCAGAACAGGAGTGGCAGCAGATTGGTGAGGTAAGTATTGGTTCTTTTATCTTTCTAACCCACTCTGAGCTTGTTTGTCAGCAGTTTTGTTCCCGCTGGAATATCCCTTTAAAGAGTGACTGTAATCAGAGTCTTTCCTTTCACAGCCTACATCTATTTTCCTTGGCAGGGTGGCATAAATTCCCCAGACCCCCCTCCCTCAGTTATGCTCCAGCCTGTCCGTATAAAACCGTCTAGTGATCCATGGAACGTTCCTGCTGGAGCGGGTAGACTGCACCTTCACATTACTTTTGTCAACATGTTTATTTTTGCAACAAATATTTTCCCCAAATATAAATTTTATGTCGCAAGTATCCGGATATATAAGGACAGATGCAGCAAGGATCCGTTCTAATCATGTGACTGAGCATCTGTTTTACACAATTCTGTACTAATAAACAGGTACCGTACATTGCACATTTTTCTTGGAATCGAGCACATATGGATTGCAAAAGAGATAAAAGCCAGTGCCAAACATTACTCTTTCTTACACTGGACTCCATCCTTTAACTCTTTCTGTTCTTTCTTGCGTCGTTTATAGAAATCAGCAACAAAACAGATGTCACCAGTAAATATAATCCAGATACTGGAGTGGGGGGGATGGTATTTTTCTTAACTGTAACGGAAGTCTTATATGACAATGGAAAGGCACTGACGTCAGCAACATTTTTCACATGATGGAAACTGAACTGTTGGGCATAATCTACCCGATTGGTAAAAAAGACAACCTACCTTCTAAAATAGATGATGAAGCCAATCTGGGCTCGACCTATCCTTCCAGCTGTGATGCATGGGCTACTATGATGGTACATACCCCCTTGCTAGCTCATGAACTGAGTGACACGCTGTACTGAAACCCCCGCGGAATCCCCTACTTCCTGCAGCACAACAGGTAAATACCAAGGTAGCTTCAGACCTGCCAACCAATATGTTGGCTGCTGCTGTCTGTGACACCCACTACAACTAACCTGACAGCTACACAGAGTCTAATAGGTGGATGAGAGTTTACTTCACCATTGGTCTCAAGACCTCTGTAGAAGTCTAGGAAGACTCTCTGCTCAGTGTGTTCCCAAGCATAGGTCAATTGCTCCAGTCTCCAGCCCACCAACTCTCTCTCAATGGACAAGGGGCTCCAGGCCTCCAGCCCACAAGTACTCTTTTATTGGATAAGCAGAAGCCTTAGGCAAATAACAGGTTCTCCAAGCACCACACAAGGTCCAAATGCACTCTGCAGCTTGGCAACAAACTACCCCCCTACATTCACTCCTCTTTACTTAAAGGGAACATGTCACCAGTTTTATGGTGTCCTAACTAAGGGCAACATAAATAAGTGATTGATTCTCTTAGCACAATGCTGGGTCACTTTCTTTAATTGACCCAGTCAATCTGCCAACATCTTGTATTGAAAAGCTCCAGCTGATAATGATGAGTCCTGAATATTCATGAGCTCCTGACTCTTCCCGCCTACCTACTGCTGATTGACAGTTATGTTCCATATGAACCAGCAGCAGGTGGGCAGGGGAGTGTCTATAGCTCTGAATTAAATATACGCTGGACTCACTGACATCACGCTGGACTCAAATCAGCTCATTAGCATGCGGCATCTTTGTGTGTATATTATGAGTTAACCATCTGTCACACCAGTAAGTGAATACATCTAAGGTACTTTTTAGTAGTTAATGATTGTATATAATTAGTTAGATTATAATCAAATATCCACATGACAGGTTCCCTTTA
This sequence comes from Bufo bufo, assembly GCF_905171765.1. NCBI lineage: Eukaryota > Metazoa > Chordata > Amphibia > Anura > Bufonidae > Bufo > Bufo bufo. Next base: position 109,798,844 of record NC_053389.1, read on the forward strand.
AAGGGGTTGTCCGGTTTCAGAAGGAAACTGGACAATACAGAGGATTCGACTGCAATAAAGAAGTGATCATAACATACCTACTAAATCGTGGTTCTCCCTACCAGGATCTGTTGACCACTGCAGCTAATCATTGGCCTCATCATTGTACTGCAGCAGGGTAAACAGATCCCAGCCAGGATAGGTCATGATTATCACATCGGCAGGGGTCCGAATCCTGACACTTGTAAACGCAGCTAGCTCCTATTTGCTCTCCAAGCAAAGGGCCCCATTCACTTCAACTAGGCCATGTGACCAATGTACAGTGACCACATGGCCTAGGAAAAGTCAGCGGTGCTCATGGAGCGCCCGCCTCTTCTAAGAGCTGATCGCGGGGGTCCCAGGTGTCGGACCCCCGCCTATCTGATATTGATGACCTATCCAAAGGATAGGTCATCAGTAATTATTACCAGATAACCACTTTAAGTCATCAGTGTTGTGGAGCAGTACTTCAGCACATCTATCTCAGCGTCAGGCTCTTCCTGGGCCCACGCTGATGCTCCCCCTGTTAGCTGGCATGTAGGAAACCAACATACCTGCTGTCAGCTATGACGGTGCGCCCGCCGTGCAATGTGACCCACCAGTCCATGGAACCCTGGACCCCAAGGTGCTCAGACATTAATGTATGTGGATATCTTGTGTTGTTCTTTGGGTTATTGTGTTCATCATATCAACAACATACGCATAAGGCAATTAAATAACACCACAAGGCGGTTTCTTAAAGTGTTACACGCAGTCTTCACCTCAAGGTTATGTTTCCATGTGGTGGATTTGTGGTGCAGATTCCATGCCACAAATCCACAGCAATTTACAATACAAGTGTATGGGGTTTCTAATAGAAAATTTCCACACAAACAGACCATGCCACAAATCTTCAAATCCACAGTATATTTATTCTTGTGCAGAAAGGCCACCAAATTTCACCATGGATTAATAATGTGGATAGTACTGTACGCTAACAGTATCTATATTCTGCAGCCCGCAAAATACTCATGGCCATGTGCATGAGGCCTTTATATAGGAGGGAACTCTGCACAGGTTCAACTTCTCACCACCGAATAGCAAAGAAATGGGATCAACTCTCCATCAAAGCTGTATACCTTGCCTCTACGGTAGATGAGCCCTTGATAATTAGGGTCTTTTCACGCCGCATCTGCAGTATACATTTACAGTATTTGGTGGGAAAGCTTCCACAGCATGCATTAAAGAGGTTATCCAAGACTAATAAAGACCTCCCAGAGTGGTGGGCCACTGCTGGTTTCAGTCACTTTCACTTCCGGGCCAACTCTCCCTCTCCCTGCAGCTCTGAAAACAACATCCATCAACATGGGGACACTTGACCGCTGCAGCCATCTACTGAACCCAGCGGCAGGGACCAGGTAAGCAACGTTGATCAGCCACTTTGCAACAGACCCCTAGGTCCCCGTTATACCAACGAACACCAGCTATTCCATGCCATACCATTCAGTAAAAATACATATATCACTCAGTATCTGTTTTTAGTTTTAACATGGTCAGTTATGGGTGATGGACAGTGTTTTCAATTAATGTGCCATAGGGCGGACACTGCATACGCAATGTGAATTGAGTCTTAGTCTATCGTATAGTGTGCTCACAGTTTCCGGTAAAAATATTCTTGATTATTATTCACAAAAAACAGACACTGTAAATATGACATATCCTATCTGGGATCACAACCCCCTACAGACCCAGCAATCAGGGTGCCAGGTCCCATAGCTACACTCCTGCATACTGTATACCAGATATGAGATATACTGGCATTGGGGATTATCGAATAGGGAGTATACCCTATATTATCCTAGGTCACTGGTGGGTCACTGACGACAGCGGAGGTGACACAATGCTCTTGTATAGCATCCAGACCACAGGAGTATTCTATCTGATTGTGCCGTGTACAGTCACTATGCGTCACCGATGCTCCTGTGCCAGCTTCAATGAGTCAAGTGCATCTGCTAAACTTCACAGCAAAGAGATGAAGGTGGAGACAGATATATTTGTGCTCGGGACACACATCCAGATTCTCAGTATAATATACTGTATGTGCTACAATAATGGTTATTATGAGATATATATTAATGGATTGCACACAGGCAGAACACACACCTAAGTCGTGCTATTCACACCACCCTAGTTCAGTGAGAAGCTGACCTGGAGACCATTGGAGACAATAGGCTTCAGCAGTCGCATAGTCCATGTTCTACATGGACATATGGGCCTCACTACCGTGCTAAAATAAACTGTGTGTTGCGGCCAAAACAGCCATCTTTTCATCTCACTTTCTGCATCTCTCTCTCTTTTCATATCTTTCACCATCACTCTCTCTTTCTCCTTCTCTCTCTTTCTCTTCATCTTTCTCCATTAGTTTTTTTTTTCAACTTATTATCCATCTCATTCGCTATTATCATCTCTCTTTCTTTGTCTTTTCATCTCTCATTCTCCCTCTCTCGCTCTTTATTTTTACTCCATCTCTCTCCATTTCCCTCTTTTTTTTCATCTCTTTTTGCCATCTATTTTCATCTCTTTCTCCATCCCTCGCTCTTGTTCGCTATCGTTCTCTCTTTTTTCATTTCATTCTTTCTCCATGTTTTTCCAAACAGCCAAACAACAAAGGGCGTCATGTATGAAACATAAATATGCCTAAATTAGGCATATTTCTGGCGTAGATTGCAGAGCAAAGGTCCTTTGCACCACAAGCTGCTACTTCTCCCCACTCACGCCAGGTCTAAAAAAAAAGTGGCCGTTGTGTGGGCGGGGACGGGCCGTGAGGCCAGTCTCATTTACAATTTTCTACGCCTTTTAGGCGTAGCTTAGCAAGGAAGCTATCTTACATTTACAACTGGCGGTGGATCCGCCGAAGTTATGTAGAGGTATGTGTCTGTACATAACTCTGGCAGATCCGCCACCAGGTATAGGGCTTATTTAGGGTACTTTCACACTAGCGTTTTTCTTTTCCAGCATAGAGTTCCGTCCTAGGGGCTCTATACCGGAAAAGAACTGATCAGGCATATCCCCATGCATTCTGAATGGAGAGTAATCCATTCAGAATGCATCAGGATGTCTTCAGTTCAGTCATTTGGACTGATCAGGCAAAAGATAAAACCGCAGCATGCTACGGTTTTATCTCCGGCAAAAAAAAACTGAAGACTTGCCTGAATGCCGGATCCGGCATTTTTCTTCATAGGAATGTATTAGTGCATTCAAAATACCGGAATGCCGGATCCGTCCTTCCGGCCTGCGCATGCGCAGACCGGTAAAAATGTGAAAAAAGATACAAGACGGATCCGTCTGTCCACATGACAAGCGGAGAGACGGATCCGTTCTTGCAATGCATTTGTGAGACGGATCCGCATCCAGATCCGTCTCACAAATGCTTTCAGTCACAGCCAGATCGGCGGATCCGGCGGGCAGTTCCGACGTCACACTGCCGCAAGTGTGAAAGTAGCCTTAGACTGGCGCCTAAAGCGCCGGTCTTAATAAATGTGCCCCATAGTATTCTAATGGACTATAAAATCAATGGATGAGAGTGATCTCGTACAGTTTCTGATATTTCCCATATATAACACAAATATGTGTCCAGTTTTCCTGAGACTGTATATGAATGAGCAGTAAACAGTCATAACTCATTTTTAGAATATGCCAAGAATGAATCCGTTCAGTCTAATGATGTCCCCGAGGACTCTACCAGCGAATGAGTGGCTTCCAGTTGTGCCAAACATTAAGTGCCATTACCCAATTATTAGTGTAAACTGGACACCAATATATTTCATGCAGGAATAGGAGACAGACTGGAAAAAACTCACAAGAGCCCAAAGTAGTCCAAAAAATTGATTTATAATTGATCATGTTTTAGGCTCTTAATAAATGTGCCCCAAAGTCTTTCTGTTGCTCCGATAAATTAAAAAAATATTTTATGGGGGAATGTCCTGTACATGAGGTGAGGTGGTTTACACAGAGAAAAAAGTCACAGAAGAAAAACATTTCTTCCCAAAAAGTGCCACCCGTCCATAGGCTGCCTCTGGTTCTTGCAGTTCATCCTCAAGCAAATGAGCCGCTATATCTAATGCCACACGGGCACGAATGGCACTGCTTTTGGGGAAAAGCAGACCTTTTTTTTCTAATCCTGGACAGCCCCTTTATGTTTGGAGTTCAGAAGAGGATGCTACAGTATTCTCCTTGTATGAATAGCTCCTTCGAGGGCTGCTTGGAGCAGTCTGCTTCCAACTATAGAAAATTGTGTTCTTCTCTGAAGAATCTTGGATATGAGAGAAGATTATTCTATTCCTCTTATATTCTGCAGTAGGGGATAACTGGATTTCAGCCATGCATGGGGTGAAAATATCTATTTATACCAGATAGAGAGGAGAGCGAGGTCATTCTTAAAACCACAGCCAAAAAAAACAGACAAAACTGATTACAGAAGGAGTTGGTTTAGGAATGAGTGAGGGAGAGGCGTAGGAAAACACTAAAACCATGTGTTATCTGGTCTCCTCATCCTTCCTGGGGTTTCAAGAATTGTTTTTAAAGGGGTAAGGGCACCTGGATAATAACAATTCATTAACAAAGAAGTAATAATATCATGAGGCAATCATTGCCACTAAGCTGTAGAACCAGAAAAAACAGGAATGACATTTGCTTTGTGTCACAGCAAATATTTGCATATTTCAGTTTTTCAGATGCAATACAGCATCTTGTAGGACGTAGTAAATATTATCCAGCACTTAAGAGATTAAATACTTACCTCCTTTATTTACCAAATATTAAAGGGGTTGTCCTGGTTCAGAGCTGACCCCGGACATGTCTCCTTTGTCACCCAGGCAGACCCTGTGAATCGCACAGGTCAAAGTATTTTTTTTTTGGGAGAACCAGTTACTTACCGGGCTCTCCATGTGTAAAGCTAGGCAGAGGCTTTTGCCTAGCTGTGTTGCCGGTGACGTCACCAGCATTGATGGGCGGTCTTTAACGCTGCCCTAGCCTGTAAAACGGCTAGGGCAGCGCTAAAGCCCGCCCGTCAGTGCCGGTGACGTCTCCGGAAACACTACTAAGCGTAAGCCTCCGCCTAGCAGTGTAAAAATTTAAACAAAAAAGCCCTTGCCCTGCGCGATACAGCACAGGGAGAGCATCGGAGCATGAAATGCTCTGATGCTCATATCAGAGGGGCTGCCTGGGTGAAGAAGGACATATGTCCGGGTTCCGCTCTGAACCCAGACAAGCCCTTTAAACATAGACTCCAATGGCATAATGGAGGTATACAGTCATGGCGTTGGTATGTCATGAGTATGGTTGTTTAACTGAATTGCGTTGACTAGAGATGAGCGATTTCGATTCAGCCGGTTCGCCGAATTTTTAGAAAAAAATTGGTTCGATCCGAATTTATTTGCGGCGAATCGGGTAAAAAAAACTGATATTTTCTGGCTGCAGAGAGCCTTTATAGTGTTGTAGAACATTGTGCCTTGCAGTAACACGCATAAGGAGTCTGCTATGGTAGTGAAACAATACTGTGAGTCACTGCACACTTCATGTCACGGGGTTCCGAAGGTGCACTCGGTCCCCCATTGCCCGCAGACCTGTTGCTTAGCTTTGGGAATGAGGATCTGTGTTTGACCTCATTGCCAGGGCGGCTTTACTAGCTGGGTGGCTCCCTGCTCCCAGTCTGCCTTGAGCGCCGAGCTGATCACTCGGTGCTCGACTGGTTGGTCTGTCGGTCATGTGACGCTGGCCACGTCACATGACCCTCACTCCCCACTATAAATACAGGCAGCCTGCTGGCTACAGGTTGCCTGTTAATTTCTAGGTTCCTGGCTATTTGTTGGACTGCTGAATACTTACCTGATCCTGTTCCCTGACCATCCTTTTGCCTGCTCCTCCTGTACTGCGCATCCGTCCTGGTATTGTGACCTCGGCTCCCACCTGACTACTCTCTTAGGACTCCTCTTGTACTTCTCTGCTCTCCTGGTATTTGACCCCGGCTTCTCCTGACCATTCTTTGCTTAATCCTTTGTACTGCGTAGCTCTCTTGGTTCTGACCCGGTCCGTTCATGTTCCGTATTTTGTTTTGTCTTTCTTCCCTGCACATATCCTAAGTTAGGGACTGTCGTCCAGTTGTCCCCTGTCATCAGGACTCGTGAGGCAAGTAGGCAGGGCCAGGGGTGAGGGTGGAGCGCAGTGGTCACTATCCTTCCCCCTGTGTGTGTGTGGACGTGACCGTTACAGATTAACACGGCTCAATAACCACTGTATCATGAATCCGCTTACTACCCTGACTGACCATGTCTCTAGTTTGACACAGGTGTTGCAGGAGCTAGGAGAGAAACTCTGTTCTTTTGAGTTAGGGCAAGGTTCTTCCACTCCTCTGCCCTCCAGTCCACATTTTGAACCTCAGATCAAGCTCCCAGAACCCTTTTCTGGAGACCGGAAGAGGTTTCTCTCCTTTAAGGAGAGTTGCAAACTCTACTTCCGTTTGTACCCCGTGTCCTCCGGTCCCGAGAGCCAACGTGTGGGGATTATCATTTCTCTTCTACAGGGGGATCCCCAGGCCTGGGCATTCTCGTTACCTCCTGGGGCCAGTTGTCTGACTTCTGTGGAGGGTTTTTTTCAGGCCCTGGGTACCCTCTATGACGAACCAGACAGGGCCCTGGTAGCCGAGACGGCTCTTAGGGCACTGGTTCAGGACCATCTCCCTGCAGAGGAGTATTGCACCCAATTCAGACGGTGGTGTGTCCCCTCAGGATGGAATGAACCAGCCCTGAAGAGTCAGTTTAGGTCTGGTCTGTCTGATAAATTAAAAGATCTATTAGTCAGTTATCAAATTCCAGAGACCTTAGAGGAGATGATGACCCTAGTTGTCCGACTTGACCGATGAGTTAGAGAGAGACGACAAGAGCGACAGTTCTGTTCTCAGATGGTGTCGAAGCCAGAGGCCTTTTCCAGGGACAACACTGAGGCCTCCACCGAGGAACCCATGCAGGTTGGCATGACCCGGGGTAATCTTCGTCGCAGACGCGGAGAGTGCTTCTACTATGGAGATCCTGGCCATTGGATCAACAAGTGTCCTTAGAGGGTCCTCTCTGACAAATCTCCTAAGGCAAGACAACCTAAAGACCAGGTACACCCTGATTTTTCTAAATATAAGCTTTTGGTACCCATAACAATTTCTCTGGGGGTTAATAAGTGGCCGGGTAAGGCCTTTATTGATTCCGGTTCAGCAGCCAGCTTTATTGACTTTGAATTTGCTAGTAAATTGGGTATTCCAATGTTTGCTTTACCTACACCTATCCATGTCATGGCTATTGATGCTACTCCCCTGATGGGTGGTACGGTGAGGTCATGTACCTCTGAAATTTCTCTGACCGTGGGTGTGTGCCACTCGGAGAGATGTTCTCTTTTAGTCCTGGAGAACCTACCGGTTGAGGTGGTACTAGGGTTGCCTTGGCTCCGTTTACATAACCCCACAATTGATTGGTCCAAAGGAGAGATGGTGAAATGGGGACCTAAGTGTGACTCATGCTTGTCCGTGGTCCAGGCTGGGGTTTCAGTAAGGTCTAATACATTACCCTCAGTTATTAAAGAATTTTCTGATGTATTCTCATCCCCTACTCCAGAGGTTCTACCCCCCCATAGACCTTATGATTGCACCATAGAGCTAATAGAGGGTGCCGAATTTCCTAAAGGGCGAATTTATAATCTTTCAGGGCCCGAACGCAAGGCTATGGAAGATTATATTAAGGAGAGCCTTGCTAAAGGGCATATTAGACCTTCAGTCTCTCCTATGGGAGCAGGGTTTTTCTTTGTTAAAAAGAAGGATGGTGCGCCATGATCAAAAAACGAACTGAGCAGACCTTTATTAAGCAAATGGTGACTCAATCAGGGAAGACCACAGTGGACCCTGGAGAAATTTCCAGTGTTTTCACTAAATATTATCATGAACTGTATAATCTGAGGAAGGGAGAGACTATTGAGGAACAGCAAATTAGACAGGGGAGGATAGATGTCTTTTTGAAGGAACTGGGTTTGCCATCGTTGTCTGCAGAGGAAAGTGAGAACTTAATTTCCCCAATAACACTACAAGAAGTAGAGAAAGTCCTAAAATCAACACCAAAAGGGAAAAGCCCAGGACCTGACGGACTGACGGTAGCGTATTATAAAAAGTTTTTCCCAATATTAGGCCCTCATATTGTTTCTCTCTTTAACTCACTGTTAAATGGAACCCCACTTCCTAAACAGACACTAGAAGCCCACATTACAATTTTACCAAAACCGGGGAAGGACCCTGACCTGCCGTCTAGCTACAGGCCAATTTCATTGCTTAACGCGGATGTTAAGTTATGGGCAAAGGTCTTGGCATACAGAATATCCCCTCTTCTCAAGAACTTGATCTCGCCAGAGCAGTCAGGCTTTGTGGGTGGAAGGGAGTGCAGGGATAGCACCTTTCGGGTTATAATGGCACAACAATACGCTTTGTCACATGGACATGGTATCACGCTGTTAAGCACTGACGCTGAAAAAGCGTTTGACAGAGTGGACTGGCAGTTTATGGCGGCCTCTCTACACAGGTTTGGTTTTCCTCCCCAATTTGTGACTGCTGTGCTATCCCTTTACTCCTCCCCCACGGCAAGAATACGCGTAAATGGTATCCTTTCCGCCCACTTTGATATAAGGAATGGGACACGACAAGGCTGCCCATTGTCGCCAACTTTGTTTATCCTTTGTTTAGAAACCTTCCTGCAAGCGATAAGACAGGATAATGAGATACAGGGACTTAAAGTAGGTCAACAGATGCATAAAGTTGCGGCGTTTGCCGACGATATGCTCCTGCTGCTGTCAAATCCTAAGGCCGCATTCCCTGCATTATTGAGGCAATTAGATAAATTTGGGTACTTGTCTAACTTTAAAATAAATTTAGCTAAATGTGTAGCATTGGGGGTTAACACTCCACAGTCTACAGTGACTCATCTTAAAGCACACTACCCCTTCCAGTGGAAAGTGGAGAGTTTAGATTACCTTGGAGTTCAAATAACGAGGCACCCAGATCAACTCTTCTCCCAGAATTACCCCAAATTACTAGAGAGCATTAAGCTGCAACTAAAAGAACTTAAAATTCCTTTTCTGACATGGTTAGGGAGAAAAAACGTTATTAAAACTTATATTCTGCCCAAATTACTATACTTAATGCAGACTTTACCAATAGCTCTACCCTGTCAGTTTCTAGGCCAAATAAGAAGAATCTTTACCTCGTTCGTATGGAATCAGGCTAAACCCAGGATTGCTTATAAGCAATTAATACTTCCCAAACATAAAGGTGGGTTTGGATTACCGGATGGGAATAGTTATTATAGAGCAATTCAAATGAGGTTACATTCTGAGATCATAAATCTAAAAGTGGACAAGATGGGCTGTCAAATAGCGAGGAAGCTGTTGGGACCCAAAGGGATAGCTATGTTGTGGGCCGTAGGCCAAAAACACCAGAAGGGTTTTAAGGTTCCTACAATACTAAAAGGGGTGGCTGACTCTTGGCATAAAATGTCGGAATTTCTGCATCCCACTGGTTGTATCTCCCCCTTGACGCCCATTAAATTTCTACCTTACCTGGTTAGAGAGGACTTCAGTGACGAAATGGGAATGTGGGCTGCTTTGGGGGATGTAGCAATAGGAGATCTGTTAGTAAAACGTGAGATCCCAGACCTGTCATCTATGAAAGACACCTTCCGGCGGGTACCTTGGACCTTGTCACAATACTCGCAATTTAACAACATATGTCGACAATATTTAGGCACTACACCTAGTAACTATGATCCTTCGTGGTATGATGGGATATGGTCACAGACAGTCAGCAGGAAGGGGGCAATTTCCCGGATTTATAATAAAATTATGGAAAAAGGTTCTGGGGCTAGACCTAGATTTATAGACCAATGGGCTACTGAGATGGAAATCACAATTAGTGATGCTTCCTTAGAGAACATATTAAAACACTCGCACGGCTATTCACGCTGTATAAAAATACAAGAGAATGCTTTTAAAGTTACCACTAGATGGTATAAAACACCGGATAAGTTACATACCATCACGCCCGCCTATTCTGCTGACTGTTGGAGATGTGGGGAAAACAAAGGGACCATGTTCCATATTTGGTGGACCTGTCCAAAAATCAAAAAGTTCTGGGATATGGTGTCGGAGAAGGTGCAAAGTATATGTAAGATCAAATTTCCTATCACCCCCTTAGTAGCTATACTAAATATGACAGACAGCAATTATAAACTGACAACACATTCTTTGGTGGCACAGCTGATAGCAGCAGCAAAATTACTAATACCAAAATATTGGTTATCAAAGGAAGTGCCGACTTTGAGAGAATGGATGTATAAGGTTCAGGAGATATGCCAGTTAGAAGAAATGACAAGTTGGAAATCCTTATCTCACGATAGGTTCCTTGCGAACTGGAGTAACTGGAAAGAATGGTATAATTCCGCTGCGATTTCTGATCCGTGAGAGAAGAAATGGCCCAAAAACTAGAGTCTAATAGAAATGTGTAAGATTTTGGCCCAGTGGAATAAAGGTTTAATTGGGGAGTTAGATATAAAATCTGTATTGGTATGGGTAGGAAAAGAAGTTAGCAGAAGGATGGATATATCGCAGTGCACAGTGTACTTTAAAACAGTAGGCGTATTTTCAAGGGCCTTCATAATGGTGCCAACTTTCATAAAGAATTAATTAATGCACTTTATTCACTTTAAAGTCTAGATGTGATGCTCATTCCTTGCATGTATAACTGCATTACTCATGTGACCAGATATGTTTTGTTATGGAGCAATTATTGTTTCTGTGGTATTCACTTGTACTTGTCATACGATGGAATCTCTAATAAATAAAGATTTGATAAAAAGAAGGATGGTGGTCTTAGGCCTTGTATTGATTACCGGAGATTGAATAAGATCACTGTCCAAAATAGATACTCTCTCCCATTGATTCCGGATTTATTTAACCAGGTTCTGGGGGCAATCTGGTTTTCCAAGATTGACCTGAAAGGGGCATACAATCTAATCCGAATCAAGGAGGGAGACGAATGGAAGACAGCGTTCAATACTCCGATAGGACACTTTGAATATCAGGTGATGCCTTTTGGACTCAGCAATGCCCCAGCTGTGTTCCAAAACTTAATGAACGATATTCTCAGGGAGTTCTTAGGTAAATTTATTATTGTCTATCTTGACGACATTTTGATATTCTCTCCAGATTTCGAATCTCATGTGTCTAATGTCAAATAAGTATTAGAGGTGTTGAGGGAGAACCAGCTATCCGCTAAGCAAGAGAAATGTGTCTTTGGTGTACAGGAGATACTGTTTCTAGGGCATGTTTTGACTCCTCACGCCTTTAAGATGGATCCTGGTAAGGTTTTAGCAATTAAGGAATGGGTAAGGCCTTCATCCTTAAAGGCTTTACAACGTTTTTTGGGTTTCGTAAATTACTATAGGTATTTACTATCGTAAATTTATCATGAATTTTTCTGTAATTGCTAAGCCATTGACCGACCTTACGAAGAAAGGGGCGGATTTGGAGAATTGGTCTACCAAGGCCATCTCTTCATTTGAAACCTTAAAAAAGGCATTTAGTAGCGCTCCCATTCTGATCCAGCTTGATCAGGAGAAACCTTTTATTGTGGAGGTGGATGCGTCCGAGGATGGCGCAGGAGCAGTACTTTCACAAGGTCCTGCTAGCCTCACTAACCTAAGACTGTGTGCCTTCTTCTCCAGGAAATTCTCTCCCATAGAGAGAAACTACGACATAGGGAATAGGGAGCTGCTGGCTATTAAATGGGCATTTGAGGAGTGGAGGCATTTTTTGGAGGGGGCAAGGCATCGAGTAACTGTTGTCACTGATCATAAAAACCTAATGTTTCTCGAGTCAGCTAAGAGGTTGAATCCCCGACAAACCCGATGGGCTCTGTTTTTTACCCGTTTTGATTTCTCCATTACGTTCAGGCCGGGAAGTAAAAATGTGAAAGCAGACGCATTATCTCGGAGCTTCCATGCTTTTCAACCCACTGAGAAGCCGCCTGAATCCATCCTACCAACAAACATCTTCTTAGCAGCTCTAACCCAGGATATCTCGGCTCGCATTAAGGCTGAACAACATCTGGCACCGGCATCCACCCCAATAGATAAGTTGTTTGTTCCCGTACAATTTTGTCTCGAGCTGTTGGGGGAGTGTCACGATTCTGCCTTTTGTGGACATCCGGGTGTTGAGGGCACTAAGGATCTGGTTTCTAGATCTTATTGGTGGCCCACTCTGACCAGGGATGTTAAGTCCTACGTGTCAGCCTGTGAGGTTTGTGCCAGGTCTAAGACACCTAGGACTCGCCCTGCTGGTAACCTACGACCCCTACCCATTCCCAGTAGACCCTGGTCCCATATCTCGATGGACTTTATAACTGACCTACCGCTGGCGGAGAGTAAGACTGTGGTTTGGGTAGTGGTCGATAGGTTTAGCAAGATGGTTCATTTCATTCCCCTGTCTAAACTTCAGAATGCTAAAACCCTGGCGTCTATTTTTGTGAGAGAGATTGTTCGTTTACATGGCATCCCGGAAAATATTGTTTCTGACAGGGGTGTGCAGTTTGTGTCCAAATTCTGGAGGGCCTTCTGTCAAAGATGTAAAATTTCATTGTCTTTTTCTTCCGCCTACCATCCTGAGAGTAATGGGCAGACTGAACGCCTTAATCAGTCTGTGGAACAATTCTTGAGGTTGTATGTTGCTGATGACCAGCAATTATGGGTCAAATTCCTTCCGTTGGCTGAATTTGCTTTGAATAACCGTGTCAATTCTTCCGCTGGGGTCTCCCCTTTCTTTTGTAACCATGGTTTTCATCCCCGTTTTCATTCTGGGTCGTCCGTCTCCTCCTCTAACCCTAAAGCGGATAAACTCTCCTCCGAACTGTGCACAGTTTGGGCCCGGGTTCAATCGAACCTAGAAAAGGCTCAATGTTCTCAAAAACTCAAGGCCGATAGGAGACGTTCAAGGGGGGTAAACTTTCAGGTTGGGGATAAAGTATGGTTGTCCTCCAAGAATCTATCTCTCAAGGTAACTTCTAAAAAATTTGCTCCTCGTTTTATTGGACCATATAAGATCACGGAAGTGATTAACCCGGTATCTTTTAGTTTGGAGCTGCCCGAGTCATTCCACATTCATAATGTGTTCCATAAATCTCTGCTTAAAAAATATTTTGAACCGGTAGTACCATCAAAAGCCTCGCCTCCGCCGGTTCTTGTTAATGATGCTGTCGAGTATGTGGTGTCTAAAATAGTGGATGTCAGGAAGGTGCGTAATTCCTTGCAGTACCTGATTCACTGGAAGGGGTATGGACCTGAAGAGAGATCTTGGGTACCTGCCAGGGAGGTTCATGCTCCTAGACTTGTTCGTAAATTTCATTTAGAACACCCTGAAAAGCCATCGCCTGAAGTCTTGGGTCCGGTGGCCCCTCGTAAAAGGGGGGGTACTGTCACAGGGTTCCGAAGGTGCACTCGGTCCCCCATTGCCCGCAGACCTGTTGCTTAGCTTTGGGAATGAGGATCTGTGTTTGACCTCATTGCCAGGGCAGCTTTACTAGCTGGGTGGCTCCCTGCTCCCAGTCTGCCTTGAGGGCCGAGCTGATCACTCGATGCTCGACTGGTTGGTCTGTCGGTCATGTGACGCTGGCCACGTCACATGACCCTCACTCCCCACTATAAATACAGGCAGCCTGCTGGCTACAGGTTGCCTGTTAATTTCTAGGTTCCTGGCTATTTGTTGGACTGCTGAATACTTACCTGATCCTGTTCCCTGACCATCCTTTTGCCTGCTCCTCCTGTACTGCGCATCCGTCCTGGTATTGTGACCTCGGCTCCCACCTGACTACTCTCTTAGGACTCCTCTTGTACTTCTCTGCTCTCCTGGTATTTGACCCCGGCTTCTCCTGACCATTCTTTGCTTAATCCTTTGTACTGCGTAGCTCTCTTGGTTCTGACCTGGTCCGTTCATGTTCTGTATTTTGTTTTGTCTGTCTTCCCTGCACATATCCTAAGTTAGGGACTGTCGTCCAGTTGTCCCCTGTCATCAGGACTCGTGAGGCAAGTAGGCAGGGCCAGGGGTGAGGGTGGAGCGCAGTGGTCACTATCCTTCCCCCTGTGTGTGTGTGGACGTGACCGTTACACTTCACTTATTTGGGGCCAAAGCTGACCAAATAACTCAAGTGTGAACTCTGCCTTACAGGTCAATGTTAGCATCAAGAAGAAGCACACTCCTTTTACATCATCGTCAGCTGATTCCACATAGATGTCTACAGAACCTGTTCAATTAAAGGCTTATACATGTAGAGCCCCCTCCGACAGAGTGGAGAGGGTGTCAGCAGTAAGTTTGTGTTGACATCACTGATTATTTTGCCCTTCCTCTGATCCGTCAGAACAATAACCCCCAAAAAACAGATCCTGTCTGTGGTGCATCCGCCTTCACTCGGTCAGCATTTGATCAGTAATCCATCAGTATTGCTAAAGCCAAAAAAAACAGGAGTGGATTCAAAACAGAGATGACACGTGAAAGGAATATTTGCATGTCTTCTGTGTTTTGTACCCACTCCTGCTTTTGGCTACCAAATCATAAGCCAATTCTGATGCAATATAGGGACCATGTCATGCAGGCCTTACTGTGTTACATAGACAGGATCCGTTCTGCATCTCATTTTTCCTTCCTTCTGACATATCATAAGGGTCAAATAATTGATGATGTCAGCCAAGCCAAAAGGCAATATAGTGGCTCAGTCATGAAGTGGGAAGGGTGGGGACAGCATGAGAAGTCCACAGAGTGGCCCTATGACATAGTGGTGAGGTTGAAGCAGCATGAGGAGACCACAGAGTGGCCCGAAGGCAGAGTCTGGAGGTGGCAGCAGCATCAGGAGGCCACAGAGTGATAAGGTGACATATTGTGGAGGTGGCAGCAGCATCAGGAGACCACAGAGTGGCAAGGTGACTTAGTGTGGAGGTGGCAGCAGCATCAGGAGACCACAGAGTGGCAAGGTGACATAGTGTGGAGGTGGCAGCAGCATCAGGAGACCACAGAGTGGCACAATGACAGAGTGTGGAGGTGGCGGCAGCAGCATCAGGAGGAGGTCACAGGGTGGCACAAAGACAGTGTGCAGGTGGCATCAGCAGCATCAGGAGACCACAGAGTGACCCAGTGACAGTGGGGAGGTGAGTGGCAATACCAGTACGAGCTGAAGATGGTGGGTGAAAGAAGGAGCACTTGGCATCAGATGTGTGGCATCAGGCGGGTGGCAGCATCAGAGTAGTAGCTGAGGCAGGTAGCCAGAAGAAACCAGTCTCTTTTGTCAGTGTTGGTGTGGCACCATGGATGATCTAGTCTGATGCATCAGGCATTGGTGGGTGGAAATCCTGGCTGATCCACTCCTGATTAATCTTGACAAAGGTCAGTCTCTCCACATTTTGGGTGGACAGGCGAGTTCTTCTTGGGGTAACTATGGCCCCCGCCACACTAAACACCCGCTCTGATGCCACACTACTGGCCAGGAAGAACAGATTTTCAAGGACAAACTCTGTCAGTTTCGGCCACAAATCCAGTTTGGCTGCCCAGTAGTCCAGCGGATCTTCAATGTGGGGTGGCAGGGTGCTGTAAAAGTATGCCACCACCTGCTGGTTCAGGTCCTGCTCCAGGTCTAGCTGCTGCTGCTGCTGGTGAGTAGTTTCTTTACATCAGCGACTCTAGACTCAAGTTGCTGCTGATGGATCTGGAACTGCTCCTACCCCCCACCTTGCCAGAGCAGCCATGGAAAGAGAGCACAGAGGGTCCCCCCAGTCAGACCTGCGAAAGGATGGACAATAGCGCAGATAGGCAGCGGCCAACTGACTACATAGGATGTCTCTATAGTAGTTCAGTTTGTCCTCCCTCTCAGCAGGTGTAAAAAAGGCCCCCATTTTGGACCGATAGTGAGGGTCCAACAAGGTGGAGAGCCAGAAGTCATTCCTCTGCCGAATGGTGACAGTTTGGCTGTCACTACACAAGCAAGTGAGCATGCATCGTTCCATTTGTGCAAGTCACTCGGACAGGCTCCCTGCCTCCATCTCCACTGCATACTGCCATGGTGCGTCTGGGTCCTCTGCCTCGTCTTCCTCATCGCCCTGTAGCTCCTCTGGCTGCTCCTGCTCCTCCTCTCCTGTCATCTATGTAGAAAAACCACCTATTTCGCTACACATTGCTTTTGCTCTAATGTCCTCCTCCTCCAGTTCAGCCCCCACAAGTCTCATATGGTCATGAGATCTAGGCGCCACGTCTTCAGTCCCCTTACCAGCCAGATTTACCAGCATCTGTTCCAGGACATGAAGCATTGGAATGACGTTCTTCATCCTGTAGTCCTGGCGACTGACAAATAACGTGGCCTTCTCAAAGGGCCTGAACAAAAGGCAGATGTCACTCATGAGCTGCCACTGGCTGACATCCAAGTTACACAGGGAAGTACTCCTGTCCGCTTGGATCATCAAGAAATCGTTTATAGCCTTTCTCTGTTAGTATAGTCCAGGGATGGCCAACCT
The DNA here is from genome assembly GCF_905171765.1 of Bufo bufo. Classification (NCBI taxonomy): domain Eukaryota; kingdom Metazoa; phylum Chordata; class Amphibia; order Anura; family Bufonidae; genus Bufo; species Bufo bufo. The sequence continues at coordinate 109,815,469 of NC_053389.1, forward strand.
GAGGCTCTCCAGATGTTGCAAAACTACAACTCCCAGCATGCCCAGACTGCCAACAGCTATCAGCCTACAGCATGGCATGGTGGGAATTGTAGTTTTACAACAGCTGGAGAGCCACAGGTTGGCCATGCCTGGTATAGTCGGTCCAACATATGGAGTGTGGAATTCCAACGGGTTGAAACGTCACATATCAGCCTATGTTGGTGGATGCTGTTCTGCCGCTGCAGCTCAAGGAGGATATGCTTTGCGATGTACAAGTGGCTGAAGTGCATGCAAAGTTTCCTGGCCATTTTTAGGATGTTTTGCAGATGGGTGAAATATTTCAGGAACCGCTTGACAACCAGATTGAACACGCGCGCCATGCAGGGCGCATGGCTCAGCCCTCTTTGATGCATCGCCAACACCATGTTCTTCCCGTTGTCGGTCACCATGGTTCCGATTTTAAGTTGTCGCGGAGAAAGCCAGGATTCGATTTCTTAATCAAGGACATGGAGCAGTTCCTCCCCTGTGTGACTCCATTCGCCCAGGCAAACGAGGTGCAGAACAGCGTGACGCCGCCGTGCCCTGCACATGTGGTATGCTGGAGGGGCACTGTGAATTGTCCCTGCAGTGGAGGCTGAGGACAGGGTGGAGGAATACGAGGCAGAGGTGTACATTGTCGCAGGACCAACGGCATGAGAACGTGGAGGCGGAAGCGGTGTCACCTGGCCAAGTTGCTGGTGTGGCTGTGCAGGAACCACATTGACCTAGTGGGCCATAAAGGACATGTATTGTCCCTGACCATAGTTACAGCTCCACATGTGGGCGCTGCCGTTGTTGTGCATTTTCATAGGTATATACATTGATATCCAATTATTCTAGTCAAGATGGATGTTCATTGCCTTTAAGAGCCATGCTCGACTATATTTACAATTTTGCATGTCGAGCAAAGGTCGCACAAAGGTTTCTGTGTAAAAAGGTTTCTGCTCTTTAGTACTAGTCTGAGAAGAGGCCTCCTTGTCTACTTATAAATTTATGACGGGAGAAAAAGATAAGCTCTATGCAGCTGGTGATAATTACCTATACAATTAGGTACTTATTAATGAAGCAAAATATATAATATTCATGTATTCATTTAATAAGCCTTAGTCCTTAGCATAAGACAATCAGTAGGACATATATATATATATATATATTACTTTATATTATATTGTTGTATGTTATAAAGACAAAATGCATCCAGTATATATATATATATATATATATATATATTTATTTATTTATTTCTCATTAGGAGAATATTCGTCTCTAAAAGAGTGTCTGTAAAGATGTGTGTTTTGTAACAATTAATCACATCTTTGGTATGACAGAGGAGGTACTGATATCTCTGTGAGAAAACAAGGCCCATTCATATCAGTACGGTCCATAAATCAACAGTGTGAGAAACATTCAGAGAGACGCCTAGAGGTCTGTCTCTAATTGCTACAAGTGTCAGAATTAATCCCTATAGCTTTGAATTAAAGCTTCTAAGGTCAAATGTGTAGAATACCTTTTAATCAGACTTACGTAAATTAACCCTTTATACTATGATGCAAATAGCTTACACAGCAGTGCCACCTAGGTATGAGTAGGTGACATTACAACAGTAGCAAAAGTGCATTCTAGGTAAGGTTATGATGTCATATTTCTTATCAATAGTCACACCCATCCAACAATGATTGGAAAGTTCCAAACTAGGAAGGTGTGTCTAACTGATAAGTTTCTGTTCATAAACCAAACACAGGGGGAGAAGAAAAAGATTTAGAGGGAGAGAAAGACAAGTGGAGCTCTCTAGAGGGGTCTATCAAGATGAAAGCCATGGTGAGATGCACTATGATGGACCACCCAGCTTTCCTAGGAGCAGAAGTGAGATTCCTACTAGGACTTGGTAAGAGACACAGAGAATGATATTTCATTTTATTAAGACTAATTAGATAGTGTGGGTGAAATTATACCGTCTAGATTGGCAAATAAATAAATAAATTAATTAATTGATCATCTTCACATTAAGATGTAGTCTTAAGATATTGTGAGACTTCATTCTACCTGCAGAAGAATCAAGACTCATAATCTAGCAAAGCATTAAATGATTGCTTTTATATATATATATATATTGATAGAACATTCTTCGCCAAGCTAAATGATGGGTTCCCACAGGAAAGACTTATTTTAAGTCCTTCCCATTTAAGATATGGTCTAGCAAGAGATGCTAGTTCCCTGTTATTTGTCTTAATATTCTTACCAAAGTTATATATGTGAAAATAGTCCAGGATGGGGCGGAAGGATACAGTTATCTCTTCTAAGTTATATCCTTGGATGGATTTGCCCATCTTGAGGTCATGTGATGTTGGTTAGAAGGGGCCGGAATGTATTTAGCATTCCATATTGATGTCTAGGATTAGACATGCCCATCTTGATATCATGAGGTTTTCTCTGAACAGAAGTAATGTATATAACTTATGTTGCCATTTTGATATCCTAACCTAATAATAGCTTGGTTATAATGTGACAAGTTATTTTCACTCACATGTATTGTTAAGCTTGTAATGCTTTATATTAACGCTATATATATTAATTTGCATGTATCATTGTGTTTATTTACTTATTTATGTTTATAACCATGTAACCAATAAATCTGCATATTTTTATAATACCTGTGTATTATTGTATAATGCAGGACTACATGTTTATCATTAATGTCATCTCACGTCAAAAGAAGTTATTTATATGAGGAAATAGTCAGACTCAGATGTGAATTGTATCGATTAGTTTGTCTACAATTCACCAGGTCATGATTTTAAGAATTGATGACAAATTTTATAATTTTTATTTTTTTATGGTTAATTATTTTTATGACCATAATTAATAATTCTTAATTGAATTATTGCCGCCTGACACCGTGCACTTTGGCAGACACCAACAGGCTCAAGGACTGGCCCACCTTCTGTTCTACGTGTGCATGGCTGGTACTGCCTTTTTGGCAAAGAAATGACGGCATGGGATTCGGCACAAGCCATCAGTTCTCTGAAAGGTGCAGAGTCCACCACTTGGAAAGGGAGGGACTGCAGCACCAGCAACTTGGCCAGGAGCACATTCAGCTTCTGCGCCGCTGGATGAGTGCACGCATACTGTTGTCTCTTGCCAATCGCTTTGGTTATCGATTGCTGATGGAATGACTGACGAGGAGGAGGAGCAGGAGCATCAGGACCAGCAGATGATGGGAAGGGCAGATAGCTCCCTTCGGCTGAGGTGGTGGAGCCTTGACTGCCTGAAATCGGGTGCGTGCCACTGGGTGATGTAGCAGTAGCTGCGGCAGGCTGATCCACCACATCGCAGCCACGGTTCTCCCAGGCCACCTTATGGTGACGCTGCATATGTTGACGCAGGGCCGTGGTGCCAACATTGGCACCCTGGCCACGCTTCACCTTCTGCCCACAGATTCTACAAATGGCCATGTTCACCTCCTCCGGCGGCTTAACAAAAAACTGCCACACTGCCGAGTAGGTGATTTTACTCCTGACACTCTGTACTGACTGACTGCTACCGCCGCTGCTTCCATGAACCCCTGCACCACTACTTTCAGGTCAGGTAGGCTCCTGCAAAGCGGGTGGTCTATCCCAGGCACGTTTGGCACCCGACCTCCCACTGCTGCCACCCTGCTGACTCTCGACCGCGCTAGTGACTTGCTGGCTCCGCCGCTGCCTCACAGGCAAGCTTCCACCCTCTCCTCCCGATGATGATGAAGCCCCTAATTCACCCGGCTCCCAAGTACGATCAGCTACATCATCATCGAGTACTGTCTGCACGTCACTGATGTCCTCCTCAACGGTCTCTGTGTCAGGAGCCTGACCGCTCGCAACACCAGCTCCCACTCCACTCTCCTCATCACTTCTTGCCCACCTACCGTAGGAAGCGGCGGATGTCTCCTCCACATCTTGGCTGGCCAGTAGCTGCTGAATTTCCTTGGCTGGCCAGTAGCTCGTCCTCGCTGTATAGTGGAGCTGAGCCCACAGCATATAATACTTCTCTGGCTGAGGGAACAGAAAAGGACAGAGGCAAGTTAAAGACAGGTGAGGGCACAGGGCCTGCTCCCGGGCCATGCCAACTAAGGGTTGTGTCTGACGAACCCACTGACAATTGTCTGATGTCACTTGGGATGAAGTGGATGACCGAGTCAACCATTTAAGAACCGCTGGGTTGCTGGTCAAGACACAACCACTAGATGAAACCGGGAGCTCAGGCCTCTAACTGCGACTCCTGCTGCAATGCCCCCTTACTCTGCTGCGACCTGTGCCTGCGCCAGAAACATTTAGGCCTCTGCCACTCCTCTGTGCAGGGCCTGGCACTTCTCTGTCTGACATACTGTTAGATCAAATAAATAAATAAAAAGGAAATTAAAACACCCCAAAAAAGTCTGTAATTTTCTCACTTCACCACACAACGGCTAATACTTTTTTTGTGGCACTAATACGCGCAAAAAGGGCGCTTTAGAACATATAACTGCACCGCTGAATGGCAAATATATTTTTCTTTTTTCCACTTATACACTCCACAAAGGGCTTTAGAACATATAACTGCACCGCTGAACGGCAAATATATTTCTGTTTTGCACTAATACACGACAAAAAGGGCTTTAGAACATATAACTGCACCGCTGAACGGCAAATAGGCCCTTATTTTTTTTCACTTGTACACGACACAAAAGGTTTTAGAATATATATCTGCACTGCTAAACGGCAAATATATTTTTCTTTTTTCCACTTATACACTTCACAAAAGGCTTTAGAACATATAACTGCACCGCTGAACGACAAATATATTTTCTTTTGCCACTAATACACGACACAAAAGGTTTTAGAATATATATCTGCACCGCTGAACGGCAAATATATTTTTCTTTCGCCACTATTACACACCAAAAAGGGCTTTAGAACATATAACTGCACCGCTGAACGGCAAATAAAAACATTTTTTGTGCCACTAATACACGCCAAAAAGGCCTGTAATTTTCGCACTTCACCGCACAACAGCTAATAAGCCCTTTTTTCCCACTAATACAAGCTGTAGGAAGGCGCAGGGGTCGGTCATTGACGAAAGGTACGTGTCACCGAGGTTCCTCGGTGAGATAAGAACCGGTAATTTTCTGTGTCAGCGGCAGCTAGTGCTCGCTGACACTGTTGTACTTAGTATGACTGTAAAGCCAATCCGGGCCGGTTCTTATTGGGAGCAGCCAAAGAGCAGGGTGGGTGGCTGTTCCCCACATCCAGGCAAGGTTTTGGGCTGGGGTTTAAAAACCCAGCCAGCAGCTCAGCTGGGTGTGGTGTGATTCTCCAAGTGATACTGGAGCTGTGGAATCTCTGTGTTTTGGGAGCTGAGGAGACCCGCATGAGAGCAGCCTGCTGTGGACTGCCAGGTGATTTGTGGAATCTTGCTGTGTGAATTAACACCAAGACCCTGTAAAGTGTTGTTTTTCCTTTTCTGCTTGTTTTGCTGTGAATAAACACTGGACTTTTGTTTTTCAACCGTGGTCTTGCCTCTGTGTTGCGTCCGCTTACCCTGCCTACCAGAGCAAATCCCTACAAAGCCAAAAAATGCTTTAGAATATATAACTGCAAAAAAAGGGGGTTAGTTAGCACCTCCCAGTGCGCAGGTGCACACCGCCATGGCAAAGACCTAGAGGAAAAAAGAGACAATGCAGCAGCATCCTGCAAATCAGATAAAGTACAACAATGCCATAGTCACAAAAATTATAGCGATAATGCTACGCTTAAAACAGCTTGCTATATTACCTCTGTAAGGCCCCTTTCACACGAGCGAGTATTCCGCGCGGATGCGATGCGGGAGGTGAACGCATTGCACCCGCACTGAATACTGACCCATTCATTTCTATGGGGCTGTGCACACGAGCGGTGATTTTCACGCATCACTTTTGCGTTGCGTGAAAATCGCAGCATGCTCCTCTTTGTGCGTTTTTCACGTAACGCAGGCCCCATAGAAATGAATGGGGTTGCGTGAAAATCGCAAGCATCCGCAAGCAAGTGCGGATGCGGTGCCATTTTCACGCACGGTTGCTAGGAGACGATCGGGATGGAGACCCGAACCTTATTATTTTCCCTTATAACATGGTTATAAGGGAAAATAATAGCATTCTGAATACAGAATGCTAAGTAAAACAGGGCTGGAGGGGTTAAAAAAAAATAAAAAATCATTTAACTCACCTTAATCCACTTGCTCGCGATGCCCGGCATCTCCGTCTGACTCTTTTACTGTATAGGACCTGTGGAGAGCATTAACTATAGTTTAAGGACCTGGGATGACGTCACTCCGGTCATCACATGGTACGTCACATGATCTTTTACCATGGTGATTCACCATGGTAAAAGATCATGTGACGTACCATGTGATGACCGGAGTGACGTCATCGAAGGTCCTTTAGCCAGGTCCTAAAGAAAAGAATACAGAAGCAGATGCCGGCTGCGCTATCAAGTGGATTAAGGTGAGTTAAATTATTTTTTATTTTTTTTAACCCCTCCAGTGCTATTTTACTTTTCATTCTGTATTCAGAATGCTATTATTTTCCCTTATAACCATGTTATAAGGGAAAATAATACAATCCACAGAACACCGATCCCAAGCCCGAACTTCTGTGAAGAAGTTCGGGTTTGGGTAACAAACACGCACGATTTTTCTCACGCGAGTGCAAAACGCATTACAATGTATTGCACTCGCGCGGAAAAATCGCGGGTGTTCCCGCAACGCACCCGCACATTTTTCAGCAACGCCCGTGTGAAAGAGGCCTAACAGTACTAGACACAATGGGGCCGATTTACTAAACAGAATGTGGCAGAATTCCGGTGTACATGCCATGCACCAAATTAATTAATGCTTTCAGATGCTTTTCACACCACTAGGCTCTTTAGTAAAGCGTCTATAGAAGGCTGTGTAGTTAGGTGTCTAACGCCATGAAAAGTATTGTGACGAATTTGGTGCATCTTGTGATTGTATGGTCTAAGGTTATGCTGTCAAACTACTAGTCTAGGGCCACATATCACACAGCCAAAGATCTCAGTGTAGTGTTGCCTACATCACATCTAATGAAAGTGAACCTGGCTGCATTGAGATCTGTACGTTGCTGCGACCACAACACGTATCTGGTAAGAAGCCTTGTAGGCTTGGACTTACTGCAGACACCGTGCTGCGGCAGAAGCACCTTACAGGTCGTACTGCTATCACATGTATCGTGGACAAAGTCGCTGTGTAGTCAGACAGCATTAATGAATGTACATAACACAGCCTGCAATGAAATGTATGTTTGTATGAGAGAAGTCATTTAAAAGCCCTATTACACAAGCCAGTGATCAGAAGGATAAGCATTCATTTGCGGCATACAAATTTCACACATTATGTTGCACGCCATGTGTGTGGCATAATTTGCGACAAAATAGGCTTTGCGCTATTTTTCCGAAGTGGCAAGGAAAAGGGCGGGTTTAGCGGAAGGGGGCGGGGTTTTGTACAGCCAACCGGATTTACTATAACTTACGCCAGAAACTGCCATTCATTAAAGCTGAGGTCTGCACCAGTTCCTGGCCGGCGAAGACTTCTGGTGCACGGACAGGACATATTATCAATAAGATCTAATTATTTGTGACTCATAGACCCTTGAGACAAGTATCACCTCCAAATGGAGTTTCCTTCTACTGTACATTTGTGACCAGTCCTTAGTCCAAATATATTTTTAATTTATGTTATTCACTGGCATATTCTGCAGCGCTTTACAGACATTATCATCACTTGCTGTCCCCAGGTTCCCTATCACTATGTCTTTCGAGTGTGGGAGGAAACCCACGTAAACATGGGGAGAACATTTAACTTCCATGCAGATGGACCCCAGAGCTGGTAACCACTGAGCTACTAGCCCAGTCTCAGACTGTACTCAGCAAGCATAGTGTCTGTGTAGTGACATCTGTGTCCTCCATGGGAACACAGATGTTTGGTATAATTTTTCTTTCATTTACTTTTTCTCCTGTCTCATTGCGGAGGAAGAGCGTGGGAATATTTGGGAGGAACCAGTGAGGTGAATGGTCATGTTTGAGGTAATAGAGGGGAGTCCCTTTTTTAGGATCCTCAGAGTGAAGAGTGGTAACAAAGAGTTAGGATCCCTCTGGAAGATCTGTACTGTCCTACACCTCACAGACAACCCATTGATTTAGAGAACTGTGTAATGCTTAATATACCCTGTGGTGGCGCTGCAAAGAAAGTGAACATTTTGTGCCATAAATAACAGCTGATCATGAGGAGTCAAGACGGGGGCAAATTATGAAGTCTGAAAATGAGAGCCCTCTTTAAGCTGGTAAAGACTTAGCTATGTTTTCATTACCTGCTCGTGCAATTTTAACAGCTTACAAAAGACTCACATTAATTTTAGTTTATAGCCAGAATAAATTTAGCCTTCTCAGGGACCTAGAGCGGAGTATATATGATAGCAATAGCTATAACAAATATTTAGCTATGTGCCTAGTGAGTAGAGATGGCCTTGTGGTTCGCCCGGCAGTCATTTCATGGCAAACTTTGCTCGTTCACGATTCGCCGAACATATGGCGCCATATTTTTTTGCATAGCGTCAAACTTTGACACATCCATCAGGTGGGACAGGACAGCCAATTGAGACGTTTCAGCACATGGACACACCCCAACCCTACAGGGAGTGCAGAATTATTAGGCAAGTTGTATTTTTGAGGATTAATTTTATTATTGAACAACAACCATGTTCTCAATGAACCCAAAAAACTCATTAATATCAAAGCTGAATATTTTTGGAAGTAGTTTTTAGTTTGTTTTTAGTTTTAGCTATTTTAGGGGGATATCTGTGTGTGCAGGGGACTATTACTGTGCATAATTATTAGGCAACTTAACAAAAAACAAATATATACCCATTTCAATTATTTATTTTTACCAGTGAAACCAATATAACATCTCAACATTCACAAATATACATTTCTGACATTCAAAAACAAAACAAAAACAAATCAGTGACCAATATAGCCACCTTTCTTTGCAAGGACACTCAAAAGCCTGCCATCCATGGATTCTGTCAGTGTTTTGATCTGTTCACCATCAACATTGTGTGCAGCAGCAACCACAGCCTCCCAGACACTGTTCAGAGAGGTGTACTGTTTTCCCTCCTTGTAAATCTCACATTTGATGATGGACCACAGGTTCTCAATGGGGCTCAGATCAGGTGAACAAGGAGGCCATGTCATTAGATTTTCTTCTTTTATACCCTTTCTTGCCAGCCACGCTGTGGAGTACTTGGACGCGTGTGATGGAGCATTGTCCTGCATGAAAATCATGTTTTTCTTGAAGGATGCAGACTTCTTCCTGTACCACTGCTTGAAGAAGGTGTCTTCCAGAAACTGGCAGTAGGACTGGGAGTTGAGCTTGACTCCATCCTCAACCCGAAAAGGCCCCACAAGCTCATCTTTGATGATACCAGCCCAAACCAGTACTCCACCTCCACCTTGCTGGCGTCTGAGTCGGACTGGAGCTCTCTGCCCTTTACCAATCCAGCCACGGGCCCATCCATCTGGCCCATCAAGACTCACTCTCATTTCATCAGTCCAGAAAACCTTAGAAAAATCATTCTTGAGATATTTCTTGGTCCAGTCTTGACGTTTCAGCTTGTGTGTCTTGTTCAGTGGTGGTCGTCTTTCAGCCTTTCTTACCTTGGCCATGTCTCTGAGTATTGCACACCTTGTGCTTTTGGGCACTCCAGTGATGTTGCAGCTCTGAAATATGGCCAAACTGGTGGCAGGTGGCATCTTGGCAGCTGCACGGTTGACTTTTCTCAGTTCATGGGCAGTTATTTTGCGCCTTGGTTTTTCCACACGCTTCTTGTGACCCTGTTGACTATTTTGAATGAAACGCTTGATTGTTTGATGATCACGCTTCAGAAGCTTTGCAATTTTAAGAGTGCTGCATCCCTCTGCAAGATATCTCACTATTTTTGACTTTTCTGAGCCTGTCAAGTCCTTCTTTTGACCCATTTTGCCAAAGGAAAGGAAGTTGCCTAATAATTATGCACACCTAATATAGGGTGTTGATGTCATTAGACCACACCCCTTCTCATTACAGAGATGCACATCACCTAATATGCTTAATTGGTAGTAGGCTTTCGAGCCTATACAGCTTGGAGTAAGACAACATGCATAAAGAGGATGATGTGGTCAAAATACTCATTTGCCTAATAATTCTGCACGCAGTGTATAGCAGAACCCGATCTGGCAGCCATTTTACATTATGTGTTTTGCCAGTGCAGGGAGAGGTTGCATTTTGGAGCAGGGACAGTTAGTGACACCAAACACTAGCTAATAGGACCACAAAAGTCCTGTTAAGGACTGGTGTAGGTGTGCTATCGATAGGTGTGATAAAGAGGGGTGTGATATACTTATAATATACTTTCTAACATGGAAATTATATTATAGTGTATTTGTATTGTGCAGTAGTTGTGTGCGGTTCTGCTGCGATACCGCAGCTATATAGAGGGACAAACGCTATTGGAGTAACTAATTGCAACGGGTGTGATATACCTGTTGCCCCAAAACACTGCTTGAGGGCTGCCATATACCTTCTTCCACAAAATCCTGATTGAGGGGTGCTATATATCTGTTTCCGCCAAATACTGATTGAGGGGTGCCATATACCAGTTTCCGCCAAATACTGATTGAGGGGTGCTGTATACCTGTTTCCGCCAAATACTGATTGAGGGGTGCCATATACCTTCTTCCACAAAATACTGATTGAGGGGTGCTATTGCTATATACCTTCTTCCACCAAATACTGATTGAGGGCTGCGATACACCTGCTCCCACAAAATACTGATTGAGGGGTGCCATATACCTGTTTCCGCCAAATATTGATTGAGGGGTGCTATATACCTGTTTCCACCAAATACTGATTGAGGGGTGCTATATACCTGTTTCCGCCAAATACTGATTGAGGGGTGCAATATACCTTTTTCCACAAAATACTGATTGAGGGGTGCTATTGCTATATACCTTCTTCCACCAAATACTGATTGAGGGCTGCGATACACCTGCTTCCACAAAATACTGATTGAGGGGTGCAAAATACCTGTTTCCGCCAAATATTGATTGAGGGGTGCTATATACCTGTTTCCACCAAATACTGATTGAGGGGTGCTATTGCTATATACCTTCTTCCACTAAATACTGATTGAGGGCTGCAATACACCTGCTTCCACAAATTACTGATTGAGGGGTGCCATATACCTGTTTCCGCCAAATACTGATTGGGGGGTTCCATATACTTTCTTCCACTAAATACTGATTGAGGGGTGCTATTGCTATATACCTTCTTCCACCAAATACTGATTGAGGGCTGCGATACACCTGCTTCCACAAAAAACTGATTGAGGGGTGCCATATACCTGCCCGACACGCTGGAACTCCACCTTGTATATGCTTGATAGGCTGCTCCAGCAGAAAAGTGCCGTTAACGACTACCTGTACAAACTCTGTGGCAGGACAGGTTCTGGAGAGCTTGTTTTTTTTTTCATAACGCCAGTGGCTGCTCATGCGCGACGCATGCAGACTTCTGCAGCCATTTGATGAGATCACCAAACTGGTCAGTCGCAGCCAGGGCGCCATCAGTGACATCGTACCTTGCGCCTTCTTTCTGGAGCGTGCATTGCGTCGTGTCATTGATCATGCCGTCGTGGAGCAGGAGCTGGAAGATGAGGAAGTTGCAATGCTGAATGAATTCCCAGGGGGGGCTACTCCATCTGAGACAAGTCAGTAGGAGTCTGAAGAGGAGTCAGAGGAAGATGGTGGTTGGGGGGAGGAGGAGCAAGAAGAGCAGGCTTTAAATTTTTCGGGGATCCCCGGTGTTGTCCGTGGCTGGGGGGAGGAGACCGAGGACGACATTCTCCTGGGCGATGAGCAGGAGCCAGGGCGCTCCACCGCTTCCAATTTAGTGCAAATGGGGGCCTTCATGCTCCAGTGTTTGAAGAGGGACCTACGTATAAAAGGCATAAAGGTCAAGGACCTGTACTAGGTGGCAACGTACTTAGACCGCCGGTACAAACACAAAATGGCAGACATGTTACCAGCATCACAGAGGGCTGTCAGAATGCAGCATTTCCAGGCCTTGTTGCGAGAGATGCTGCATTCTGTTGTTGCGGGCACTGGCAGAGGAATTTCCACCCACAGCGAAACAGGTGCGGGTACTAATCCTACCGCGCCTGCAAAAAGAGGGCGGTTTGAAGATGTGTTGGTCACTTCAGATATGAGATCATTCTTGCAACCAACCCATCGACAGCCACCCTCCGGATCCAACCTCAGGGAATGCCTAGACCAACAGGTGTCCGACTACATCGGGTTAAGGGCCGATGTGGACGCTCTCAGAAAGAAGAACGCCTTGACTACTGGGTGTACAGGCTTGAACTGGGGCCAGAGCTGGCACAATTTGTCATGGAACTCTTGGCTTGTCCCTCGTCGAGTGTCCTGTCCGAAAGGACGTTCAGTGCAGCAGGGGGGATCGTGACCGATAAGCGCACTCGCCTAGCTCACAACAGTGTGGACTACCTCACATTTTTAAAAATGAATGAGGCATGGATCTCGGAGGAATTCAACACCTGTAATGACCACGTGTAATTGAATTTCCTCATGCCAGCCCACACATATCCGCCACCACCCAGAACAAAGAATGGTCCTTGCCTTATGTACTGTATATACAGCGGCATAAAAGGCCTTTTATGTCAGGTGAATGCCTAATTTTTGGGGCCTGTACTGGCTGACAGTTACATATTTATCCTGTGACTGCCTAATGTACCTCCAGCCACAGAATCCAAAGTTCTTTGCTGTCAGGTGAATGCCCATTGCCTAATTTTTGGGGCCTGTACTGGCCGACAGTTAATTTTTTTTATCTCTAGCCACATAATCACACCCTTGTCTCACTCATCTGCCTCTCATTATGGTGGCATATGAACCGCATTCACCATAAGGACCTTCTAATGTCACAGGGTCATGTGACTGTACCCCCCACCCGGTACTGTGCCCACTTATACCCTGCATTGTGCCCTCATACCACACCCTGTGCAGTGCCCCTAGTGATTCCCTGTACTGTTCCCTCTTATACCCTTTTATCCGGTTAAGGTATGGCGGTGTTATCCGGTCAATGTATGGCGGTGGTATCTAATAACTGAATGGCCAAAACTGTATCCCTTTCTCTGCCCACGCCATCCTTTTTTAGACCTGGCATGAGTGGGAAAAATATGCAGATTGTGATGCTAAGGACCTTTGCGCCACAATCTGTGTCAGAAATACGCCTAACATAGACGTATTTCTATATAATAAATGACCCCCTAATTGTATTATTATTTGGGGGTAGGGCTAATATCTTTATATTATATAGATTCTAGTGTATTATACTGTGCCCTGTATTTCCCAGTAGAAAATGATCCTTGGGAAACACAGTCCTCATCCCTGACCACCAGGACCAGGTAGCGCTCTGTCAGTACATGGCGGCCTCCCCTCTCCGCCACACTGCTCCGATGTGTACTGGTGCCTATTCTGACACTAGGGCTGGGTTCGCATCCATTTAATGCATACCAAAAATGTATGCGTTAACAGATGCCTCAGACTGATGCCGTACAGTGGCGTCCGTTCACCATACAGTTCTATGGTAGAAAAAAGATTTACGTTAATGTATGCATTTTTTTTATGGACTCTGCAGGATACAAAAACCGAAAAATGTTCTAGGCTCCAGCAGGGCACATTTTTGAGAGTTTCCCTTTAAGATGCATAAAAATGGCCCCTGATTAAAATACATATTTTTTGTGGGAATTTTTGCCAATGATCCCCCTCTGGTATGTCACTGTCCATGTTGTGGGACTATTTGTGTAGTTCTAGTAACTGTTTGCTGGCTGCAAATATGACCTGAAGGTTTTTCAGGTTCGTCTGCGATTAAAGTCAATGGGTGCAATGCAAACGCGCGGATCGTGAATATTTGATCACGAACGCACGTTTGCGAATCGTTCCGGCCAATGTTCGTCCATCACTACTAGTGAGGTCAGTACATGCTATGGTGGAATATTGAGAGTTGAGTGAGCTGAACAGATGTTTGCATTGCAGTACACTGTCATGCACAATATTGTGTCTGATGGGTTCCCCTTACCTGGCAGCTACAAGATATACTATAACTATACGTAGAGACTAACATGGAAACCACTGTGTCAGCCTAACATTCCATTATGTTATTCAAGTTGAATGTATGTTACATCTCTTGATTTTGTAGCCATGCTTTCCAAACCTCCTGAAGAACATGGAGGAGCAGCAGATGGTTTATACATCAGCAACAAAATCCAGGGCCCACAATCCCTTTTGGCAACTCTAGAAAATCCTTTATACGCTTGTCCTGAGTCCACATTATATTGATGTAAATCTATCAACCCTGTTTTATGTGTCCACCTTCATCCATGTTTCCTGTCCCTGCAGTAAAGTCATGGATTAACCCAACTTGGCCGTCACTAGCACATGACAGCTTCAGGTTTTTATATTCCGGATCTAGAGCTGGATCACGTCTGAGGATTTATGCAGAGAATGATCAACAAAGTGTGTAATGGCGGGGATGTAAATATAGGGGGTGCGCAGAATGCGGTGGCACCTGGGCACAAGAGGCTGAAGGGGTCCATATGGGTCTCTCTTCCACATATGAGACCAGTTACGTTTCTGTCTAATATCATAGATTCCTCATTGTGTAAAACTCTGTTCACATCTCTGCTATAAACAGTAGACACAACACAGTGCTGGATCTGTTGTACAGTAGACACCATGAGCCACCGATTACCAATTACACACGAGAGAGAGAAATATATATGCGTTGTCTGGGGGTATTCTTTCTCATTTCCCACTCTTTCCAATAAAATACTGGGCTCCCTGATAGGTCGGTCGGACACTGTTAATTTTACATTAGTTTACTAATCTGCCACTTCCGTATCAGTAATAAATAGCACCAATGTGAACTGATCCTTACTGGTGCCCCCAGTGGAACATCTTTACAAGACACTTTGACTAAATAGCTGGAAATATACTAATGACCTTGTTATGACCTGAAGCAGTATATGTGGAATATGTTACAATTCAGTGATGTTGCATACCCCCTTTTTTTTTTTTTTTTTTTCTCGAAGGAGCCATAACCACAACAGAATAAGTGCTGGTCAAATGTAGAAGTTAGCTCCATGCTTTATACCTGCACACCGGCCATGTAATGCAATAAAAGGACTTATCCTTTGGTCCTTTTCATTATGTGTGCACACTCAGGAGTCTTCTCAATGCATTCCAGGGATGATCTGTGGGGAGCCCATTGGGGGAACTGGAGCAAATATCGACATAGAAATCACTGATCTAAAGTCCGCGGCAGGTGTTCTATATTCCTATTACTACAGAAGATCACAGATTACCTTTATGTAGAAATATTTATATATACAAAGTCTGCATATGGTCACCACACAAGCCCATAGCAGTAATAGGCAAACCATCCAATGGAGATTGTGTACTTACAATGACAAAAAGATGTGTGATGAGTTCCTTTAAGAAAACAAAGTGGAAATAACGAACTAAGAGTCTGACACAGCCAAGGAGGAAACGGCATCATTTCTTTTTTGTCTGGAAAATTACTGCAAAATATTTGCACAAAAACTAGACAGAGCTGTCGTTTTATGTCTACTGTATACAGATCAATTTAGTAAATCTCTCTCATATCTATCTATTCTTATCTCAAGCTTATGTTTATTGTGGTCTGGTCATACACCAATGTAATGTAAATAAGGAAGGAAGGAAATGGGGACAGATGACACAGAAAGGGATTGATTAGGTAAATATATTTTGAATACTTTTAAATATATATTTAATTTTTAAGTTTTATTATGCACTACAGGGGGCATTATATATACTAGCACTACAGGGGGCACGGAGGGAGGAGCATTAGATACTGGCCATACAGGGGGGCATGGAGGAACACTATATGCTGGCACTATGGGGGAACATTATATATTGGCACTACAGGGGGTGATTGTGTGTTGTCCAGAACCTGGAAGCTGGATCAGGGTTGTGAGGAGCATGGGGGCCATGCAGGCGGCAATAAAGGGCAGAGGCAACAATCGACCAGATCCTCCAATCTGCTTCTATTATGGTCAGCTCGGGAACTGCTGATACTGTGAACACAAGCTCAAAATGTGCCAGAGCTAAGCCAAGCTCAGCTGCCACTAGCTCTGTGCGAGTATTTCCCATCAGTTTGCCAGAAGACAAAAGCACTGCCGTATGCAAGATTTGCAGGATTAAAATAAGCCGTGGGGGTTCAAACACAAAGGTATGTACCACGTCTATTGCAGCACATGAAGTGGCATCACCCAAACCAGTGGGAAAATAAAACTGGCTGCCAGCAATAGGAACAAGACTGTCCTCCTTCTCCCAGTTCCCTTTGTGGCAGCCAGGCTGCATACAGTACAGTGTCTTTGTTAAGGATGAGCGAATCGACTTAGGATGAAACATCCGAAGTCGATTCGCATAGAACTTCGTTTTAATACTGTACGGAGCGAGTGTTCCTTACAGTATTAGAATGTATTGGCGCCGATAAGCCCAAGTTATTACTTCGCGAAGTCTCGCAAGACTTTGCGTAATAACTTCATAAATTGATTTCTACTGTAAAGAACCATTTCCTGAACTTGGGTTCGGTTCCAAGTGGTACCTGTTTCATCTGAAGTCGATTCGCTCATCCCTAGTCCTTGTCATGATCAGTTACTGTTCTCCCGCTCAAACTACTCCTCCTCCTCTGCTCCGTCATCAGACATTGATCTGCTCCGTCTTCAGACATTGATAACGGAATGTGTGGCCAGGAAACAACTCTTATCGCCCAGCAATCCAGTGGTATGCAAGCTTAACTCTCACGTGCCCAAGTTGGTGGCAGTGCAGGGGCTGCCATACCACATAGTTGATTCTGCTACCTTTCAGGAACTGATGTAGTACACGCAGCCTCACTGAAAGATATCTAGCCGCCATTATTTCTGCAAAAAAAGCCATCCCTGCCTTGTACTTTCCTTGCAATAGTCGTTGTCTGGCAAGGTGCACACCACCATGGACACCTGGAGTAGCTATTACAGGCAGAACTGGCATGTCTTTCATGGCCACTGTTAATGCTTTTTCATGACAGCACCACAGCAACGAAGCCAGGTCCTATTGACACCTCCTTGTTTGTGTCGGTCTGGTGCAATGCTTTTTGAAAAAGTACCTTGCCTTGAAGAGGTTGCTGGCCATGTCCTTGAGATTGTCCTCACATTTCAACTATTCTTATGTGGCAAAGAACTACCTCCTGGACTTGCAGGTACAGAATGGTCTGCTATTGCACTGCTTGATCCGTGATGTTCCAACTCACTGGAATTCCACCTTGCTATATCGGAATGTTTGTACAAGCAGCGTAAAGTGGTGAATGATTTCATCATGTGCCAGACCACATCAGCAGAGAGCATGTATCGTTTTGCAGTCAGGCAGTGGCAGCTCATCAGAGACACATGTTGCTCACTCAGGCCCTTCAAAGAGGACACCAGTTTTGGCAGTAAGTACAAGTGTAGCATCAACAATGCCATCCCCCTGATATTTATCTTAGAGCAAAAGCTCACGCTCATGCAGCAAGGGATGGCAGAAGAACAGCTCAAGCTTGTGCTGTAGGTGTTGGGGATCCACACAGAAAAAGTCCCACGGAGGTGGATGAGGAGCTACCACTGGAGGAAGAGCAGTTGGTGGAGCAGGAGGATGATGAAGATGACGGCACCTGCCTTGACCACCAATCAACGCAGTGGGTGGCAGAGCCGGAAAGAACTCGGTCCTCAGGCACACTGGCGAGCATGGCAAGCTGTATGCTTGCTTGCTTATGTAGTGACAGATGTATCGTTACCATCAAGCAATCTCATGATTACTGGATAGGTTTGCTTTTAGACCCTCACTATCAAAGCAAAATGTTTTCATTTAGCCGAGAGGGAGGCCGAATTGCTTTATTACCAGGATGGAGCAGTTTTTTCATGTGCCACGCCAGGGTGACGCAAATCAGCAAATGGAGATGTATCGCCTGGACAACCAGGTTCAGTCTGACCTCAAGTCTTTTTGGGCAGGCAAACTGGAACAGTGGCTGGAACTGGCCCAATTTGCTCTCTCTATACTGTTTTGTCAAGCCTCCAGTGTCCCTTCAGAGAGGCTTTTCAGCGCAGCAGGTAGCATCATCACACCAAAACAGAGAAAGTAGTCTTCCACTAGTGTACAAAGCATCATTTTTGTCAAAACATGGATCCATGAGAACTTTTACAAACGTATTTTCTTTCCGTGTCTGTTTAGTTTTTTTTGCGGACCGTATGTGGAACCATTCACTTCAATGGGTCCTCAAAAAAACGGAAGTTACTCCGCATGCATTCCGTTTCTGTATGTCCGTAAATCTGTTCCGCAAAAAATAGAACATGTCCTATTATTGTCTGCATTACGGACAAGGATAGTACAGTACAGTTCTATTAGGGGCCAGCTGTTCCATTCCACAAAATACGGAATGCACACGGATGTTATCCGTATTTTTTGCTGATCCGTTTTTTGCGGGGCGCAAAATACATACTGTCATGTGCATGAGCCCTAAGGCTGATTAATGGGTCTGCCATTGCTGACGGTGGCAATTTTCGCTGGCCCCTCACGCCACTGCAGCTGTCTGCCTGCCTACCATCATGTTCTGTAATGTATGGCTGCTGCTCCCTGCTACTAATCCCCCTAATGTCACTTCCATTACCCCTACTGCCACTACCATGCACAGCCACCACTACTATTTCTACTCTCCTACCCCAACACAGCCACACACATTTGCTACCTTGTCTGTTCCATTCTGTGATGCTACTATTGTGGCGACATGCCACTATTAGGGTCTATTCACACGTCCGTATGTGTTTTGCAGATCCGCAAATGAGGATGCGGACAGCACATTCCGGCCCCATTGAAAATGAATAGGTCCGCACCTGTTCCGCAAAATTGCAGAACAGATGTGGACCCATTTTGCGGACGTGTAAATGGTCCCTAACCCTACCATTTCCATATCCACACTGTACTGCTTCTGCTTTCAATTAAAGGGGAAATCAATTAAAGGGGAAACATTTTCCAGGCTTGTTCAGAAAAATCAACACATGATTTTTGGATGCTTGTTCCGAACGCTGTTTTTATTTTTTGCAATAAAATTGTTTGTGTTTAAACATCATCTGCCCCCAATAAGTGACAATTTTGGAACGTTTCTAATAGGGATCGACCGATATTGATTTTTTTTAGAGCCGATACCGATAATCTGTGAACTTTCAGGCCGATAGCCGATAATTTATACCAATATTTTATATCTCATAATATACTAGTGCCAAATGCCAATTTCCACATCATCCCCCCCTCCTCACTGATATTAACCCCTATCAGACCTGGGATCAGACCTTTATTAACCCCTAAAACAAACAAGTGGAAGTAATGTATCAAAATATCATTTATTATAAAATATAAAGCATGGGGAGACAACAGGATGGTATACAGTGTACGGAGAAGCACAGTGCCAATGACACCAAAAAACTACCAGTCAACCTGTGCAGTGTAAAACACAGGTAAGTACAACCAAATAAATCAAGGCGTTAGCTCAAGGATAACCAGGATAGTATGACACGAGAGGGTCGCCACAATAGGGCTATGTACACAAGGTACAAGTGACCATACCTGGTAAACCGTGAGCTATCACACACATACCAAAATGCATAGGCGCCGAGACTAACCAATATAATGATAAATCCTAAATAGGAATCAATATCTGAATCTCAAAGATAACATGCACCTAGATATAAGGGACCCACTATGGATATATACAGAGGTACCCTATAGGAAATGTGAGGCTGTACTAATGACAGGACGTACCTGAAGACATGGTAATGAAGTGGATGCCAGACCCTGAGCGCGAGACCTCGACGCGCGTTTCACTTCAGCGGCTTCGTCAGGAGGTACTAAATGATAAGCAAGCACTAAATGGGAAGAAACTCTCACCAAATGTTCACAGACCCTAATTGAATTGCTTATTGGGGCTGATCGTAGATCACTGGAGGTTGTGGAGAAGGACATTGACGGCCACAAGGACAGCATCCAGCAACTCCTGACTAAGGAAGAACTGGATGGCTTTGACAAAAGTTTAGAAGAAGATCTTGCTAAATGGGAGCGGGAGATCCAGTCCATTAAAACCAAAAAATTCCAGAAAGATCTGGGTGATTATCAGCAAAATAAGGTGTTCAGGTGGCAGCGAACCAACCTTAGACATGAACCTCGTCCACGATCTCAATCCCTAGCATCCTCAATATCCGAAGAAGAATGTGGCGCGTCTTTTTTAGAAGGACACCCGGCCACTGTACGTGGTCCGGATCCCGAAAGGGCAGGGTACAACCTACGCACTCCAGTACACAAGCGGAAGCATTGGAACGGGAATGGCCGAGGGAAGAGAGCAAAGAACTAAAGGTAATCAACCTCTCTACCATTTGTCTCACTCCAGCACAACAGCAGGTTTTGCAGAGGGGCCTATCCTTTTCCCCGGTGGGTAAATTTGACTACTTTGAAGTAGTCAAAGATCTAGAATTATTTGCCCGGAAGTTGCTTTTCAAAAAATATTTTAGTCGTGGCCATGAGGCTACTGCCTCTATGTCACCAGCCGAGAGGCAGGCGATCCGAGACCTGGAATCTCTTTTAGATGATCAGGTGGCGACTAAACCTAGTAGATCTCCCATACATCTGCACAGGTGTTCACGTACGTTTCCCCCCAAAACATTATGCCCCGCGGTGGATGTCTTTGTGAAGCTAGTCAAAAGAGATCTAAATATTGATCACCCATATATTAGGGGAGACAATTTGACTCGCTCACAGAGACAGGCACTGCGGGTGCTACAAGAACTTAAAGAGGTGGTGATCAAACCAGCCGATAAGGGGGGCAATGTCGTGATATGGCCTGTGCAGATGTATGAAAAAGAGGTTTTCCGGCAACTTAACAACAAACAATGTTACAGAAGAATTGAGAGGGACCCTACCCCACTCTACAAGAGAGAGTTGGATGACATCCTGATGGATGCCTGCGACCAGGGTATCATCACTCCCAAAATGATGGAGGGTTTGCGTGTTGATTTTCCTGTCAAGCCTACCCTTTATCTGCTCCCCAAGGTGCATAAGAGCCGCACCCTTCCCCCCGGACGCCCGATCGTTTCGGGGATTGGGAGTCTGTGCACTAATGTGGGGAGGTTCATTGACTTCTTTCTTCAGAAGAGTGTAGAAATTCTCCCCTCTTTCGTAAAAGATACGACTGATATGTTGAGACGGTTAAACGGAATCCACGTCGATCAGGACGTGGTTCTTGTTACATGTGATATAGAATCACTATACACGTCTATATACCACGACCAGGGAGTGCGGGCATCTAGATCCTTTTTGGCTATGTCCGATTATGATAACAACATGATCGAATTTATTTTGGCGTTATTAGAATTTATGCTCACGCATAACTATTTTTTGTTTAAGGACCGCCTCTTCCTACAGCTCCAGGGGACAGCTATGGGGGCATCTTGTGCCCCCTCATATGCCAACCTGTTCCTGGGGCTGTGGGAGAGGGAGATTGTTCAGGACACGCCTGGATACGATGCCGCACTCCTATGGTCGAGGTATATAGACGATGTGTTCTTTCTGTGGCAGGACACCATTCCTGCCTTAGAAAACTTTCTGGCTTGCTTGAACACCAATACACGCAATATTAAACTCACTTGGAAGTATAGTCTCACGAATGTTGAATTTTTGGACATTATGATCACAAAGGGGCCTGATGGATATTTGTCGACCGATCTCTTTAGGAAGTCCACAGCCGTCAATGCCCTTCTCCACGCCTCCTCTGCTCACCATCTGAAAACGATACAGGCAATACCCACAGGGCAATTTCTAAGAACCCGCAGGATCTGCTCCAATGATGAGCAGTTTGAACAGCAGGCATCTGCCTTGACGCAGCGATTCCTTGAAAGAGGATATCAATTCAATACCATACAGCGGGGCTACGAGAGAGCCAAAAAAACAACAAGAGACTCCTTGCTGGTGAGTAGAATCAAAAATAGGGAAAACCGGGACACAGGTGTGAGATTCATCACCCCATTTAACAACAAATGGCGGCTCATCCAGAACATTCTATGTAGGCATTGGCCGGTCCTACACACGGATGGGGATCTGGCGGTATGCCTTCCCGCATACCCCCAGATCACTTGGAGGAGGTCACGCAATCTGCGTGACATCCTGACCAAGAGCCACTATGTCCCTAAACCTGTAGGAGGCATTTTTGGGAGTAAGGGCCCCAAATGGGGGTCTTTCTCTTGTGGATCCTGTGCTGCTTGTAAATACATGGTCCGTTCCACTGCCTTCTGTGATTCTTCCGGCCTGAAGAATTTCAAGATTGTACATAACATAAATTGTAACACAGAGGCAGTGATATATTTGATCACATGCCCATGTAATTTGTTTTACATCGGCATGACAAAGAGAGCTCTCAAGATACGGGTATTAGAACACATTTGCAAGATCCGATCAGCCGCAGAGACACCAGAGAGGGATTGGGAATCACTACAAGCCGTCCCACGACATTTTTGTAAGTTCCATGGGTCTGATCCAGGGGGATTGACAGTGAGAGGTATTGATAGAATCCATCTGGGATCCAGAGGTGGGAATATTAAAATGGCTTTACTCCGCAGAGAAACTAGATGGATAGTCACCCTGGATACTGTCACTCCGTACGGCCTTAATGAATCCAATAGCTTTTCCTCCTTTCTATGAATATTGCGCGAATTTTAATTGCAGGGTATAATCTCCTTTGGTTTTTATATATATTTTCCTATCACTATAATATTGTTGTCTCTTTTTTCTTCTTTTTGAGATTAATCTATTCAGTTCTCTTGGGGATTTGGTGGTGACGGACACAGTAACCAATCAAGGGAGGATACGACCGATATAAGGGACGAGATCCGTTAAGATCTTCTTGCAACATATGTATATGCATCTAAGAGAATGTACTTGATTGTTAAAATATGTTTGGTACACAACTACTTCACTACATATGCTAGTGATTTCTCTGGCTTATTTGAGTCAGGGTGATCTCTCGTCCTGATACCATGATGTTCCATATTGGTGGGGATCTATTGATGGACCTTGTTCTATATAGTTCGGCTTGTTTTGATTTTATCTATCTCTGTTGGGTTGGGAGTGCCTGGGTCAACCCCACTGGCGGCCGTTGCCGCCTGTGGTGCCGCCCCTGTCACTCCCACCCAATATCCTTGTTATTATTGACGTAGTCATTTAACTATTCCTTGATGCATTTACCACGCGGTTCCTCTGAGCACAGTGAACTTGTTTCACTCATTAATTAGGAAGAACCTTCCTATATTTCATTAATTGTCATTTTATCTATTTACTTTTTATGCCTATATGATATGCTTTCCTTCTATCATGAACATATGATTTTGTTCTGAATTATAGAGACCATGTTTTGATGAATAATTATATTATCATATTCATTCTCAGTGCTGTACGTATGATCAACCATTGATTCATATTGATCATGTTCGATTATGCGTACATCACTGCATTGATCGTATATCCATTATAGATGGTAGTATTTTATCTAGTTTCGATCCATATGGATTGCGTTTTAATCATGTGTCATATTGTTCTGTATCGTACACTATACTGTCAATCATGAATATTCTAATTATGTTTTTGGATCATGGATTTTATTGATTATATGCACATCACTGATGGAACATATATTTATTCACACGTGACTCTTATAATTTTTCCCCTTTTTCTTTGCATTATATATTTTTTCACGATTCACACATGGTACTCTGGTTCCATTTATTATGGTTCCTCCGTACATCACTTTTCATTCACTTGACGTCCCACTGTGTGGGCGGGCTATAGTTCTATTTGCATATAGCTAGATAAATGGATTTTTTCCATATACACATATAATTATTTATATTCTTACTTTTTCTACTTCACTGGCAGGTCCTTCCCGCTGGTGCTATGCACTCTGGATTATACGGGACCCAATATGGATATATGGAGTGTGCTTCCCGTAGTATCGGTCACATTATTCACGTGATCGTGTTTATCTTTAGTCCCCTATTCATTTCCTATGAGTTGCGGGTCACCTGCGTTCCACTGGGCCGCGGGGTGCGCATGCGCTGCACGATGCCATCCCGACGCGCTCCGTGATGTCTGCAAGAGCGCGCATGCGCGGTGCGCAGACGTGGACGCACTGAGAGATGGCGCCGTGGATCATGGTGTTCTCCGCGCCCGATTGTGTGGACCGCAGGTGTGTCGTATCCAGGTAATACCTCTCTATCATCCCACCCCCATTCAAGCCTATATATACCCTGCTTGCTTATCATTTAGTACCTCCTGACAAAGCCGCTGAGGTGAAACGCGCGTCGAGGTCTCGCGCTCAGCGTCTGGCATCCACTTCATTACCATGTCTTCAGGTACGTCCTGTCATTAGTACAGCCTCACATTTCCTATAGGGTACCTCCGTATATATCCATAGTGGGTCCCTTATATCTAGGTGCATGTTATCTTTGAGATTCAGATATTGATTCCTATTTATTATTTATTATTATATTGGTTAGTCTCGGCGCCTATGCATTTTGGTATGTGTGTGATAGCTCACGGTTTACCAGGTATGGTCACTTGTACCTTGTGTACATAGCCCTATTGTGGCGACCCTCTCGTGTCATACTATCCTGGTTATCCTTGAGCTAACGCCTTGATTTATTTGGTTGTACTTACCTGTGTTTTACACTGCACAGGTTGACTGGTAGTTTTTTGGTGTCATTGGCACTGTGCTTCTCCGTACACTGTATACCATCCTGTTGTCTCCCCATACTTTATATTTTATAATAAATGATATTTTGATACATTACTTCCACTTGTTTGTTTTAGTCTATTCTGGATGTTGTACAAGTGGTAATTGTAGCTCTCTAGTTTGACAGAGTAGCCTTTGTGTAGGTTAATAAACTTTATTAACCCCTATCAGACTTCAGATCAGACCTTTATTAACCCCTATCAGACCTGAGATCAGACCATTATTAACCCCTATCAGACTTCAGATCAGACCTTTATTAACCCCTATCAGACCTCAGATAAATAAAATAAAAAACTCCTCATCTCTCCTGCACCGCGGCTCCTCTTCATCTCCGGGTCTGGCGTCTCGCTCCCCTGTGTTCTCGGCCCCCGCTGCACTGTCACCTGACGCTGTACGGGGTCAGGACAGTGCAGCGCGGACGCCATCAAAGAAGACCCGGGAGGGTGAGTATCGGAAGCGCTTGCTGCGCTTTTTCCCTGCTCCCGGCACCTGATGCATACTAGTATTCGCTTTATACGCATTATCGGTATATCGGCAAGGTTAGATGCCAATACCGATAATGTACAAAATCCTTCCGATAATCGGTCGATCCCTAGTTTCTAATCTGAAAAAGCATGATGTGACCGCAGAGTGTGTTTTTAAACAGGCTGTTTGTTATCAATCAATGCTTTTACCCATAGCTATATATATGTCCTATCAGTGTCACTCAGAGCAACAGCAAATAATATCAATTTGCGTCAAAGTGCTTAAAAAGAAGGGGGAAGGAGAGAGCACAAATGTTAAACATAGAAAAAAAGAGAGAAAGACAAGGAAAAAAATCCTAGGAGACTGTTATATACCAATCCTCAGACTGGTATATACCAATTTCCAGGCCAATTAATGCAATTTTGATTGGTGTACAATTGATTCGGACACAAATCAAAATCTGACAAATCGAAAATCTTGAAATCCAGAATTGTTCAGTCATCTCTAAGGCCTCCTGCACATGGCTGTTCCCTTTATCGCGGCCCGCAAACAGCGGGTCTGTAATATACAGGCCCCGGCCTTTTGTGCACCGCATCTTCGGAGTGCTTCTCTCTGTGCCTCCTTTCCGCGAAAACATAGAACATGTTCTATTTTTTTTGCAGTGCGGATGGATCACAGACCCATTCAAGTTGAATAGTTCTGCATCCATCTGTGGCAACCGCACAGAGGGTGCCCGTGCATTGGGGACCGCAAATTGCAGGACCATGTGCATGAGGCCTAATTCAGATGTTTTGAGGTATGCAATATATAACACCTCCCCCCCCCCCCAACCTCATTTAATCGCTCTAGTATATAATCCTACGCACAATTTATATTAACAGGTGATTTTTATTTAATTTTATGGGGAAATATTATTAACATCATTATTATCAAAATCTCACCCCATGTAGGTGCATCTCTACAGGTGAAACAGCTGTGAAAAAAGAAACTTTGGAATGCTAATGCCTTTTTACAGCAATTTAATAAAAAGTAACAATCAGGAGAGTTTTTCTTTAATCTTTCCTGTGACAATATTCTATTAAGAATTTAAGAATACTGTGCTGCAATCACACAGTGCTCATTGGCCCTGAATGGGTTAACAACAAAGGAGCCTTGTATTTCAAGTCGACAACAGCTTCTTTCCTCTGCTCCCAGCTAGCATCTTATTGTCAGAGTTGCACATTTTTGTGGTTTGGAGAGCAGCTCAGGGAATATTCTGGCCGCACAGAAACTCACGCTGGCATTTTCAGCTAAGGCCCAGCCCCGTCTCTTTCCCTCTTGCCTTCATATGTGGGTGAGCTATTATTCTGTTTAAATCTACATAAATTCTTATTTTCATACTCATGACTGAGACCCCATAGTAGAAATGATGTCATTCATGGCAAGGAAGTGATTAAAATCTGGTTAATTTTTAAAATAAATTACAAATTCATGAATAGGTAGGCTCACTAGATGTATGGTATTCCGGAGCACGGCCTGCTTTCTTCCAAAAAAGCGTCAAATTTAGACGCTTATATTTTTGTGACTAATTTTTAATAAACACTTTGTCAAAGCCCATTTGACGGATAGCTGAAGGTAAGTGCCCGTCTAAGGCACCACCTCGCTACCCACAGAGTGAGGGGGTGCAATTTTAGGTGAGTAAAAAAAAAATATAATAGTAACTTTCTAATCGTAATAAGCACGTTTTGTGGTAAAAGCAGAATTGCGTTATGGATTCCGTTACCGCAGACCATAACGCAATTCTATGACGGAATGCATAACGAAATGCCTTTAGCGTTATTCCGTTATTCATTCTGTCATAATAGAAATCTATGGGCTGCAAAACGGATCCGTCCCATTTCAGGTATGCAGGGTAGTCCTCTCCAGCATAACGGAAATGGGACGGATCCGTTTTGCAGCCCATTGACTTCTATTATGACAGAATGAATAACGGAATGCCTCTAAAGGCATTCCGTTATGCATTCCGTCATAGAATTGCGTTATGGTCTGCGGTAACGGAATCCATAACGCAATTCTGCTTTTACCACCAAACGAAGCGCAAACGAATTTCATAACATGAAATTCGCTCATCCCTAGTGTAGAGGTTCCCTTTTTAACCGACCATGCGACAATATTTAGTCTCATGGTCGGTTTTACACTGTGTCCACCACTTGGGCATGGGCGTGTTGGGGGCCATGCAGGACCAGGACTCCAACCCCCGGAAATTTACTAACATTTACACCTGGAAACAGGCGTAAATGTTAGCGAAAAACTATGCCAGCCAGGGGCAATGACTGCCACAGATGTGCCGAATTTATGACAGGCACACACTTTGTCCTAAATTTGAAAAAACTAACAACAGCGGAGAGGGGGAAACTAAGACTGGAGTAAAAAGCACCCATGTGTCAGACGTATTTCCTGTACTGAACACTGCTCCTGTGACAGAGACCCACACCATTATATGTACAGATGTGCAGAAACACACAGCATTATAAATAAGTACAATGCCGTAGGTCCATCACAGGAGCAGTGTTCAGTAAGGAAAAAATTGCCTTAAAAAATGCTATCCACACATTTATTTTGCAGTATGGAGAAAAATGCAAGCAGTTAAAGGGGTTGTCCGGGTTGAGAGCTGAACCCGGACATACAGTTGCAAGAAAAAGTATGTGAACCCTTGGTCTGTGAAAATTGGTCATAAAATGTGATCTGATCTTCATCTAAGTCACAACAATAGACAATCACAGTCTGCTTAAACTAATAACACACAAATAATTAAATGTTACCATGTTTTATTGAACACACCATATAAACATTCACAGTGCAGGTGGAAAAAGTATGTGAACCTCTAGACTAATAACATCTCCAAGAGCTAATTGGAGTGAGGTGTCAGTCAACTGGAGTCCAATCAATGAGATGAGATTGGAGGTGTGGGTTACAGCTGCCCTGCCCTATAAAAAACACACACCAATTCTGGGTTTGCTTTTCACAAAAAGCATTGCCGGATGTGAATGATGCCTCGCACAAAAGAGCTCTCAGAAGACCTACGATTAAGAATTGTTGACTTGCATAAAGCTGGAAAGGGTTATAAAAAAATATTTCCAAAAGCCTTGCTGTTCATCAGTCCACGGTAAGACAAATTGTCTATGAATGGAAAAAGTTCAGCACTGCTGCTACTCTCCCTAGGAGTGGCTGTCCTGTGAAGATGACTGCAAGAGCACAGCGCAGACTGCTCAATGAGGTGAAGAAGAATCCTAGAGTGTCAGCTAAAGACTTACAAAAGTATCTGGCATATGCTAACATCCCTGTTAGCGAATCTACGATACGTAAAACACTAAACAAGAATGGAGTTCATGGGAGGATACCACAGAGGAAGCCACTGCTGTCCAAAAAAACATTGCTGCACGTTTACAGTTTGCACAAGAGCACCTGGATGTTCCACAGCAGTACTGGCAAAATATTCTGTGGACAGATGAAACCAAAGTTGAGTTGTTTGGAAGAAACACACAACACTATGTGTGGAGAAAAAGAGGCACAGCACACCTACATCAAAACCTCATCCGAACTGTGAAGTATGGTGGTGGGGGCATCATGGTTTGCTATCATCGAAGGAAAAATGAATTCCCAAGTTTATCAAGACATTTTGCAGGAGAACTTAAGGCCATCTGTCCACCAGCTGAAGCTCAACAGAAGATGGATGTTGCAACAGGACAACGACCCAAAGCATAGAAGTAAATCAACAACAGAATGGCTTAAACAGAAGAAAATACGCCTTCTGGAGTGGCCCAGTCAGAGTCCTGACCTGAACCCGATTGAGATGCTGTGGCATGACCTCAAGAAAGCGATTCACACCAGACATCCCAAGAATATTGCTGAACTGAAACAGTTCTGTAAAAAGGAATGGTCAAGAATTACTCCTGACCGTTGTGCACGTCTGATCTGCAACTACAGGAAACGTTTGAAGTTATTGCTGCCAAAGGAGGTTCAACCAGTTATTAAATCCAAGGGTTCACATACTTTTTCCACCTGCACTGTGAATATTTACATGGTGTCTTCAATAAAAACATGGTATAGGGGTTCATATAATTTTTCCACCTGCACTGTGAATGTTTACAGCGTGTTCAATATAAACACGGTAACATTTAATTCTTTGTGTGTTATTAGTTTAAGTTGTTATTGTCTATTGTTGTGACTTAGATGAAGATCAGATCACATTTTATGACCAATTTGTGCAGAAATCCATATCATTCCAAAGGGTTCACATACTTTTTCTTGCAACTGTACCTCCATTTTCACTCCGGCAGCCCCCCTGACATGAGCATAGGAGCAGTTCATGCTCCGATGTTCTCCTTTACCCTGTGCTAAATCGCGCAGGACAAAGACATTTTTTGGAGATCCAGTGACGTACCGGGGCTCTCCATGGGGCTGCCAGGAAGCCCGGTGACATCACCAGCACTGATGGGCGGGGTTTAGGGCTGCCCTAGCCAGCCCGATGCTAGCCTCAGGGGGGCTGCCTGGGTGAAAATAAAGGTATGTCCGGGTTCAGCTCTGAACCCGGACAACCCCTTTAATATTACTTTTTTTGGTGGTCAAAATACGCCAGAGCAAATTTGAAGCAGACTTGATGGGAAAAGATTAATAGATGTCCAATGGCTCCCATAATGTTTGGAGGGTTGTCACCAGCTATCCACAAAGCCTGATTGACATCTATATGGAAACTATTCCCTATGTTCTGTTGCTCTACGGCCATGTCAGCATTACTGTTGGTGGTGGAGTAATAAAGATGCAGAGGGGTAGGTGGGAGAAGCTTCTCACAAATCAACGGCATCTTCTTTTGTGTTGCAAGTAATTCTAGGTTCACAAGTCATGTAAAAATGACAGTGTGGAAATGGCCTCAAAGGGGTTGTCTCACTTCAGCAATTGGCATTTATCATGTAGAGAAAGTTGATACAAGGCAATTACTAATGTACTGTGATTATCCATATTGCTTCCTTTGCTGGCTGGATTTATTTTTCCACCACATTATACACTGCTCGTTTCCAGGGGTTACAACTAATGTTGAGCCAAGCGAGCTTCGGATGCTTCTGACTGGTACCTCGGAATCAGAGCCGAGTTCGGTTTCAAGTTTTAGGTCCCTTTCACACGGGCGACAATTCCGCGCGGGTGCAATGCGTGAGGTGAACATATTGCACCCGCACTGAATCCGGACCCATTCACTTCAATGGGGCTGTTCAGATGAGGAGTGATTGTCACGCATCACTTGTGCGTTGCGTGAAAATCGCAGCATGTTCTATATTCTGCGTTTTTCACGCAACGCAGGCTCCATAGAAATGAATGGGGATGCGTGAAAATCATGTTATAATGGAAAATAATATACAGAACACCGATCCCAAACCCAAACTTCAGTTAAGAAGTCCGAGTTTGGGTCTGGGTACCACAGTCAGTTTTTTATCACGCGCGTGCAAAACGCATTGCACCCGCGAGATAAAAACTGAACATCGGAACGCAATCGCAGTCAAAACTGACTGCAATTGCGTACCTACTCGCACGATTTTCCCTGATCGCAGACGCAATGCATCCGGACCCAATCCGGGCACGCTCGTCTGCAAGGGGCCTTAAAGTGGTTTTCTACTTTAAAAATCAACTACCGAAGTTATTCAAAGAAGTCACGCGACTTTGTGAATAACTTGCTTCGGTTCATCGGAGCCAATAGTGTATGGAGATGGATCTCGGTAAAGTATTATTCCGAAGTTTTGAACGAAGCGACTTCGGATGAAGCACCCAAACTAGTTACAACCACCCTGCAATCCAGCAGCAGTGTTCGTGCATGCACACTACAGGAAAAGGTGTTGGCCTATCTGATGGCCAGGAGCCGCTTATGTCCTGGACACCTTGTATCTGCACTGCAGCGGTGGTCGTAACCACTGCAGCGGTGGTCGTAACCACTGCAAACAAGCAGTGTATAATGGGGCATACGTGCCCAATTATATTCTGTTTATATTTAGTTTTTATATTTTGTTTCCGTTTTTTTTGCGGATTGGAGGAAGACATATTCATTTCAATGGGTTAGCAAAAAAAGCGAAAAGCACACTGTGTTGTTTCGTAGCCCCGCAAAAAAATAGAACGTCTTATTCTGTTTTGCAGACAAGGATAGGCATTGTTACAATGGATCCGCAAAAAAAACAACGGATGCCATACGGTCGTGTGAATGTAGCCCTAGTGTGACCTCTGGTGGTTCTTTTTGAGTTTGAAAGGTTCCTATTCACTTAGACTGGTCTAATTTATTTGCACATGAAAAAAGTTGCATCTATGCGGAGAAAAGCTGTGGGTCTCCTGAAAATTGTGACTTTTAATGCACTGCTCAAAACAGATGAAGAAAAGTAGGCCAGCCCTGGAGTGGAGTAGAATTTAGAAAAAAAAAATTATGCGCAAAAAAAAGGTGCACCTGCATAAATAGATTGGAAAAAAGTCTGAAAAGTTAGACCTATTGCACACAACCGTATGGCTTTTTCTATGTTTTGCGGTTCGCAAAAAACGGATCCGCAAAAAATACAGATGACATCCGTGTGCATTTCATTTTTTACGGAACATCTGGCCCCTAATAGAACAGTACTGTTCTTGTCCGTTATGCGGAAAATAATATGTTCTATCTTTGAACGGAACGGAAACGGAATGCATAAGGAGTACGTTCTGTTTTTTTTTTGCGGACCCATTGAAATGACGGATCCGCAAAAAATACAGATGACATCCGTGTGCATTTCATTTTTTACGGAACGGAACATCTGGCCCCTAATAGAACAGTACTGTTCTTGTCCGTTATGTGGACAATAATATGTTCTATCTTTGAACGGAAAAACGGAAATAGAATGCATAAGGAGTACGTTCTGGTTTTTTTTTTGCGGACCCATTGAAATGAATGGTTCCGTATATAGTCCGTATACGGAATGCAAAAAACGGAACGGAAATGGAAAAAAAACGTTCGTGTGCACGAGGCCTTAAAAAACTTGAAGATTAGGCCTCATGCATTTTTTTTCCGTTTACGATCTGTTTTTTGCGTTTCGTATACGGAACCATTAATTTCAATGTGTCTGCAAAAAAAAGGAATGTACTCCGTATGCATACTGTTTCCGTATTTCTGTTCCGTTCAAAGATACAACATGTCCTATTATTGTCCGTGTTTTTTGCAGACCGCAAAACATTGAAGAAGCCATACGGTCGTGTGCAATAGGCCTTAGTCTAAAAAAAAAATCAAAATAGGCGAACGAGGAGCAAAAGCCTCCAAAACAGCCGCAATTTCAGTAGTAAATGTGACAAAAAAATAGGACTCAGGCCTCATGCACACGACCGTTGTGTGCATCCGCGGCCGTTTTTCAGTTTTCCATTTTTTTTCGCGGACCCATTGACTTTCACTGGGTCCGTGGAAAAATCGGAAAATGCACCGTTTTGCAGCAGCATCCTTGATCCGTGTTTCCTGTCCGTCAAAAAAATAGGACCTGTCCTATTTTTTTGACTGACAACGGTTCACGGACCCATTCAAGTCAATGGGTCCGTGAAAAAACACGGATGCACACAAGATTGGCATCCGCGCCTGTGGCCGTAAAACTGCAATTTCTTCACACGTGGCAGATTTTGTGGCAGAAACTTTCGCAACTGAAAATCAGTTCCATTCACCTTGGGTTCATGCACATGGCCGTACCATGTTTTGCGATCCGCAAAACACGGATAGCAGCTGTGTGAGTTCCGCATTTTGTGGAATGAAAGGTCTAGCGCTCAGTAGACATGATGCGGACAAGAATAGGACATGTTCTATTTTTTTTGTGGGAGCCGCAAAACAGAGTACGGATGCGGACATCACATGGAGTACTGTCCGCATCCTTTGCTGCCCCATTGAAGTGAATAGGTCTGCATCCAAGCAAAAAATGCAGCTCAGATGCGGACTCAAACAACAATCCATTTTATTGCTGCCCCATTCAAATGAATGGAACTGATTTTCAGTTGCAAAATTTTGCCAAAGGAGGCAATATGGACAATCACAATACATTAGTAAGTGCCTTGTATTAACTTTCTCTACATGATAAATGCCACTTGCTGAAGTGAGACAACCCTTTAAAACCTGTACCAACAGCAGCATGTGTTAAATGCATATTTGATAGTTTTTTTACGTGGAAGTTAGCCACAAATTTCACTCGTTCACTGCAATGAATGAAATAAGCTATGAAAATCTGTGGCAGATTTTTCATGCTGCGAGTGAATGGGGGTTTGTTAAAAGTACATGATGTGAATTCTCCTTAGGCCTCATGCACACGACCGTTGTTTGGGTCCGCATCCGAGCCGCCGTTTTTGCGGCTCGGATGCGGACCCATTCACTTCAATGCGGCCGCAAAAGATGCGGATAGCACTCCGTGTGCTGTCTGCATCGGTTGCTCCTTTCCGTGGCCCCGCAAAAAAAATAGAACATGTCCTATTCTTGTCCGTTTTGTGGACAAGAATAGGCATTTCTACAATGGGCCGCCCATTCCATTCTGCACGGGCGGCTTCCGTTTTTTGCGGATCCGCGGACGGCAAAAAACGGAATGGTCGTGTGTATGAGGCCTTAAAGTGAGCTTTTTGCCTCTCAAGTCTCATGGGTGCTTTTCGGGTTAGGTGTACTTGACGATTCTCCTGACCTGTAGCTAGTCTGAACCTGATGTTGCTTCAACCGTCCAAGATGCTGGGAGACATGGAGTTAACAGGCCATTCTTACTTTATGAATGTATCCTAAGGGTCTATATACGAGTCAAAGCCGCATGTGTGGACCCTGTACAGCAGGCATGCCCAACCTGCGGCCCTCCAGCTGTTGGAAAACTACAACTCCCATAATTCCCAGACAGCCTACAGCTATCAGCCTACAGAAGAGCATGGTGGGAGTTGTAGTTTTACAACAGCTGGAGGGCTGCAGGTTGAGCATCCCTGCTGTACAGGGTCACTATTGATCCATATTAGACCCGTAGTCATGTTGTGTACCACTTTAGGGTCCATTCACACGTCCGCAATTTCGTTCCGCATTTTGAAGAACGGAATTGCGGACCCATTCATTTCTATGGGGCAGCAAGATGTTGTAGTATACCATTTATTAGAACATGTCTCTAACTTCGGGGGCACAGGAAGGTGCAGTATGACCTCATAGACCCTGAAGGCCCCCATACACATTATACACACTCCTGGTGTGTGTAGGGAGCTCCAGGCTTTCCCCTATGGCCTCTTTCACACGAGCAAGTTTTCCGTCCAGATGCAATGCATGTAGCAAACACATAAAAATCCATTTTTTACCGCATATTGCGGTCTATATTGTGGATTTTTCCCGCAGCCCTGGCCCAATAGAAGTGAATGGGGTTTGCATGAAAACCAGAAGGCATCCAGATGCAATGGGCCCATTTACTATACTGTCCGCGCCTGTTCTCATCAGTACAAGCCTGTTTACCGCAGTCTTATTTTTTAAGTCTCATTTACCAACTGATTTTGCACCTGTTTTCGAGGCCTTTGCATCTGTTGTGCCTGTTTTTTTGTTTTAAGACAAATTCAGAATTTTTTAAACGTTTGCGACTTTTTTCTGACCTATTTATGTAGTTACGCCTTTTTTTGCACCTGAATCAGACGCATCTTATTTCTACTCAACTCCTGACCAGGCTTATTTTTCGCCGTCTGTCCAGAGGGGGAACTTGCACAATATTTTCATGCGCAAACCAGTGAGACAAGTCTTAGTGCCATGATGGCTAACCTCCGGCACTCCAGCTGTGGTAAGACTACTACTCCCAAGATGCACACTTGCTTGGCTGTTCTCAGAACTCCATAGAAATGAATGGAGCATGCTGGGAGTTGTAGTTTCACCACTGCTGGAGTGCCGGAGGTTAGTCATCACTGTCTTAGTGAATATGAACCTGTTTTACAAGAAAACAATCACCAGATGTCAGACTTAGGCCTCATGCACACGACCGTGGTGTGTTTTGCGGTCTGCAAAACACGGATGGCATCCGTGCGCATTCCGCAATTTGCGTAACGGCACGGACAGCCTTCAATATAAATGCCTATTCTTGTCCGCAAAGCGCGGACAAGAATAGGACATGTTATATTTTTTTAGCGGGGCCACGGAAAGGAGCAACGGATGCGGACAGCACACGGAGTGCTCTCCGCATCTTTTGCGGCCCCATTGAAGTGAATGGGTCCGCATCCGAGCCGCCAAAACGGCGGCTCGGATGCGGACCAAAACAACGGAAGTGTGCATGAGGCCTTAAACCAAAAAAAAAGAATAACCTGATTTATTAAGGGATAAATTAATGACACAAATTAAAGACAGACGTTGCCAATACATCATTATTATTTTTTTACTCAAAAGAAAAAGGAAGTTTTTTTTCGTTTTTTTTTTACTAATAGTTACTAGCAAATGGGGATTGTTAGTCTTCAGTTTTTCTTCATGCCCGTGAAAAATGCATGCAATCTGGATATGACCCGAACAGAAAAAACACTGAGCGCAATCGCAGACAAAACGGATTCAACTTGCATTTTCTTTTCTTGAACAGATCCTGACAATCCGTATGGCTCGTGTGATAGAGGCCTTACAGGTAATGTTAGGGGAGAGAGACGAATCGGGGGATACAACTATTTTTGCCCGATCCTTTTGCTCTCCAGGAAGATGAGCCTCCACCAGAAGTGTCTGGCAGCGGCTTTCTCTCCTCTCCCTAAAGAATACTCACGTTTGGCCAAGCTATGTGTATGTATATATGTTCGCCCCACAGCTGTTGAATGTTTATGGGACCTTTAGGCCTCATGCACATGAACGAACGCCAGGGCTCCGTGCCCATATTGCAGACTGCAAACGGTGGGTCCTCAATCTACAGGCACTGGTCATGGCTGTGGATGAGTTCAATGGGTGCACAAGATGCAGCCAAAGACAGGACACGTGCTATCTTTTGCAGATAAACACTACGAAGCGTTTTTGTGGACTTTGGGGTCCGTGCCTCCGCACTGCAAAAGACACGACTGATGCCGGTGCACTGTGAACTGCTATTTGCGGTCCATAGCACGTGCACAGAGCCCTTAGGGTTAAATGGAAACCTGCGCATTAGGCAGCACTAGGCTCGGCCGCCCTTTAGTGGCTCTGGCTGATGCATCAATGCAGAGCTCGGCAAGAAGTAAATAGAGGATTGAGTAACACAATCATGTGAATTCAATTAAGAAAAATACCCATCTAAAAAGTCAGCGCTTCCTGCCCAGTTGTTGTTGCTGGCTCCGACTGGATGCTTCAGCTACCTTATTCCGGAGGGGGCTAAAAGAGAGACCACTGCTCTGCAGACATCCAGAAACTAGACGGTTCTTCAAGAACGCCGCCAGAGGTTATATAACTCCCAGGGGCATAATGTCATCACACTTATGTGTAAAGCTGAGTTGTCCGTGACTCAAGTCTATCGGGGTCATTTACTAACACCAAAAGGCCCCTTTTTGTGACTTTTTAAACTTTAGTTGCATGGGTGTCTTTATGCAGTCTTCGCAACTGGGGAGTGACGGGGCCAGCTGTGGTCAGGCCACCGGCCCCGGAAAATTCACTGGAGATCTACTACAGTCAGGGGGTAGAGTAGATTTCACTCCAGGCCCCCCCGGACTGCCGGAGGATGAGCCTTATTTATGACAAGGCATGAATAGGTGCATCCTCCGTCAGCACAGGAGGTATCAAAGACTTTGGGGGAGATTTATCAAAACTGGTGTAAAGTAGAACTGGCTTAGTTGCCCATAGCAACCAATCAGATTCCACCTTCTATTTTTCAGAGCTCTGTTGGAAAATGAAAGGTGGCATCACATTGGTTGCTATGGGCAACTAAGGGTACTTTCACACTTGCATTGTTGGATTCCGGCAGGCAGTTCCGTCACCGGCAATCTGTATGCAAATCCGGATCCGTCTCACAAATGCATTGCAATACCGGATCCATCTCTCCGGTTGTCATCCGGAAAAACAGATCCGGTATTTATCTTTTTCAAATTTTTAAAGGTATGCGCAGATCGCAAAACCGGATCCGTTTTTTTTGGAACACTTGGGGCCGGATCGGGCATTAATGCATTTCAATGTAAAATAATGTAAAAGTGTTCCGGAATTTTGGAAGGAGAAAATACCGCAGCATGCTGCG
Organism: Bufo bufo; assembly: GCF_905171765.1. Lineage (NCBI taxonomy): Eukaryota > Metazoa > Chordata > Amphibia > Anura > Bufonidae > Bufo > Bufo bufo. The sequence continues at coordinate 109,853,115 of NC_053389.1, forward strand.
GTATTTTCTCTGTCCAAAAACCGCACAGTGACTGAACTGAAGACATCCTGAACGGATTGCTCTCTATTCAGAATGCATTAGGATAAAACTGATCAGTTGTTTTCCAGTATAGAGCCCCTAGGACGGAACTCAATAACGGAAAAGTTTAACGCAAGTGTGAAAGTGCCCTTAGACAGTTTTCCTTTACTCCAGTTTTGATAAATGTCCCCCTTCGTCTACACAAGTGATGTAATCCTGCGGAAGCAGAGGCAAAACACGCATTTCAGAAATCCATCCTGTAATGCACACATGCATCTGTCTCAGTACAGTAACAGAGCTGTGTATTGTACAAACCCTTCACTTGTGGGTCCATAACATAAGCAGGATAGATTTGGATCCCCTGGGAGTAAACAATGAAAGTTCCTATTAAATGACAGCAAGCAGAGATCTTGAAAACCGCAATGAATTATAATAGTGTATTGGAAATTGTATAACCTTTCCGTGGACAAAGAAACTTTTATGTCTACAAACTGATCAGAACGTAAAACCAAGAGAGGAATATGCAGTCACTACCAGAACCCAGACAGTCTAGAACCTGGTCCAACATTACTAAGAGCACCAGTCATTTCCTCTTGGCAGTGACCTGTTTTACACTTAGTACTGATGTTGCTGTGAAGTGATCCTTATAAAATCTCATTTGTGCCGTTCCTCTGCTCCCAACTGTGCTCCAGCCGCCAATCCACCTCCCAAAGTCTTCCGGACTAATTGTCAGCTCTTTAGTTTATAAAATAAAATAAATAAATTATATATAGACAGCGCCATCTGCTGGTAACAGAGCTGTGGTGCAGGGTTACAGAAGTCTGGCCTGCTGCAGTGCTGTAAATTACAAATGTCAGCACCCACCAAGTCTACTGTGCACGATGCCTTTAGGCGTCAACGTGAACTTTTTGCTGTTTCCATAAACTTGTGCACTGTGTTTCTTGGCGAAGAGCAAAGCTATACATTTAGCAGAATCCAGAACCTGAAGGAAGCCATGCACATTAAAATCCCTTCAGGTCTGAGATTTCCAGCAGAGGCTAGGTGCCTAATATCCTAGATGGCTGAAGGGTCTTTGGAAAGGGAAGACACTTTGCACAGTAGACAGGCAGTGAAAGTGATGACACCATGGTTACGTCATATATCAGGGATGCCCAACCTGCGGCCCTCCAGCTGTTGCAAAACTACAACTCCCAGCATTCTTGGACAGCCCACAGCTACCATCCTACAACAGGGCATGATGGGAGTTGTAGTTTTACAACAGCTGGAGGGCCGCAGGTTGCGCATCACTGCGTTATATCATGAGGACTGAAAAACCTTGGGCTTCAGTATCTTACAAAATGGTCTTTCACTGAAACTTGAGTAAGGTTAACTGCACACAATGGGGATTTGTGCAGAAAATCTGCACTATTTATTACAGTTTGGGTGTTTTTGGGTGCAGATCTTTGTGTGGATTTTCTGTCTATGGGGAAAACCACTAAATATAAGGTGCAGAATCGCACAAACAACTGACATGCTGCAGATTTTGGATAATCACCTTCACTTTGTTTGTACAAAAATCTGCGCAGACAAAAAAAATTTTTCAAATAGTTTGCCTGTATAATTGTGCTGCTGGTTAGTCAGCCGATTTGCATCTTTTATCAGGATGAAATATGGCCGATTATCTGCAGAACATCTCCCTGTGTGGTCTGGGATGTGCTGCTGAGAATCATTAGAACAGGAGGGGGGGGAACGACTGCCGCAGCGATCATTCCTCCTACATTCAGTTTGCATCACCCTGTGCAATAAGCCGATGCAAACAATCGGTGATGGACATGTTTATTGTCCTGCCTGAACATTGGGCAGTCGAAGGGCGTCTTCACTCGCGGCTAATTTTGTGGCAGAAAACCCTGCAACTGAAAAATCAGTTCCATTCATTTAAAAGGTGCAGCAAGCACATGGATTTCTGCAAGCCCCATTGAGGTGAATGGAACAGATTTTCATTTGCAGGATTTTCTGCCACAAAATCTGCTGCATGTGAAGGCACACAGCCTGGAGAACGTATTAAAAGAAAATAATAAAGTTTTAGTGATGTCTATGCGTTCCAGACTTCAGGCTGTAATTGACTGCAAAGGATTTGCAAACCAAGTATTAAAAAGTGAAAGTTTAATTTATGATTATTATTTTGTCCCATTACTTCTGGTCCCTTAATAAGTGCGAGGCACATATGCAAACTGTTGTAATTCCTGCACCGTTCACCTGATTTGGATGTAAATTCCCTTAAATTAAAGCTGACAGTCTGCAGTTAAAGCACATCTTGTTCGTTTCATTTCAAAACCATTGTGGTGGTGTGCAGAGCCAAAAATGTTAGAATTGTGTTGATGTCCCAATATTTATGGACCTGACTGTATGTTCCTGGCAACGCATGTATATGTGGTTTGAGTCAAAAGTCCCACAGTGCCAATGCAGGAGTGTGGATGTTGACAAGGAGAGCCTACTGAAAACATATTACACAACAACTGCTTGTGCTGTATGGATGATTGGTTATAAACTGTAAATTAGACCCATAAGTAGTGTATACAGCGTTGTCGTACACGTATAGTTATCACAGGTAGGCGGTTTGCCACCATTATGCTCGATGCTGCCAGGTTGTATTGACAGACAGAGGATCGCTGCCGTCGCACCCTAGCCAACTAAAAATTTAGGACCGTATCCTCATCCCTGATCTTGCACACAAGTAGCAGCACATTGCTAGTAAGTATAGTTTTTTTTTTCCAGGCCTCATCAGGTGTAGCTGGTTATCCCTCTCTACACTAGAGGAGTCTGGTTGCCTGATATTCACAGTAAATGATATACAATACCCCCCCCCCTTTTTTTTTTTATTGGATTGTAATAAAACTATTATTTTCTTTTAATACGTTCTCCAGGCTGTATGACTATAAGGCCTCTTTCACACGGGCGTCATGTTTTTGGCCCGGATAAGATGCGGGTGCGTCGCGGGAAAAGCGATTTTTCCACGCGAGTGTAAAACATTGTAATGCGTTTTGCACGCGCGTGAGAAAAATCGGCATGTTTAGTACCCAAACCCGAACTTCTTCACAGAAGTTCAGGTTTGAGTTAGGTGTTCTGTAGATTGTATTATTTTCCCTTATAACCATGTTATAAAAGGGACAATAATACATTCTTAATAGAGAATGCATAGTACAATAGGGCTGGAGGGGTTAAAAAAAAATATATATAATAATTTAACTCCCCTTAATCCACTTGTTCGCGCAGCCGGCATCTCTTCTGTCTTTATCTTTGCTGTGCACAGGAATAGGACCTTTGATGGCGTCACTGCGCTCATCACATGATCCATCACCATGGTGATGGACCATGTGATGAGCGCAGTGATGTCATCAAAGGTCCTTTTCCTGTGCACAGCAAAGATGAAGACAGAAGAGAAGCCGGGTTGCGCGAGCAAGTGGATTAAGGGGAGTTAAATTATTTTTAATTTTTTTAACCCCTCCAGCCCTATTGTACTATGCATTCTGTATTAAGAATGCTATTATTTTCCCTTATAACCATGTTATAAGGCACGGGTGTCGAATCCGGCCCGCCAGACCTCGTCATGTGGCCCGCGCAGCGAGCGAGCTGGCAGCTGGGCACAGGGAGATGAGCGCTTCCATTGTGGAAGCGCTCATCTCCAGTCATCTGTATCGCCGTCCTCAGGACAGCGATACAGATGCCTGCCTGTGCTGCGGTAGGGGAGGGAGAGGCGTGTCCCTTTCCCTTCCTCTGATAGGCTGCCGGCCTAGTGCCTGCAGCCTATCAGAGGCCGGCGCAGGCGGCGTGATGACGTCATCGCGCTGCCTGAGCCATACAGCGTGGGACACAGGCCAGAAGAGGCCTGCATCGCATCACTGACATGGAGGTAAGGCCTCATGCACACGACCGTTGTGTGCACCCGTGGCCGTTGTGCCGTTTTCCGTTTTTTTTCGCGGACCCATTGACTTTCAATGGGTCCGTGGAAAAATCGGAAAATGCACCGTTTTGCAGCCGCATCCGTGATCCGTGTTTCCTGGCCGTGAAAAAAATATGACCCGTCCTATTTTTTTCACGGCCAACGGTTCACGGACCCATTCAAGTCAATGGGTCCGTGAAAGAACACGGATGCACACAAGATTGGCATCCGTGTCCGTGATCCGTAGGTTAGTTTTTATACAGACGGATCCGAAGATCCATCTGCATAAAAGCTTTTTCAAAGCTGAGTTTTCACTTCGTGAAAACTCAGAACCGACAGTATATTCTAACACAGAAGCGTTCCCATGGTGATGGGGACGCTTCTAGTTAGAATACACTACAAACTGTGTACAAGACTGCCCCCTGCTGCCTGGCAGCACCCGATCTCTTACAGGGGGCCGTGATCAGCACAATTAACCCCTTCAGGTGCGGCACCTGAAGGGGTTAATTGTGCTGATCACGGCCCCCTGTAAAAGATCAGGGCTGCCAGGCAGCAGGGGGCAGACCCCCCCCCCCAGTTTGAATATCATTGGTGGCCAGTGCGGGCCCCCCTCTATTGTAATAATTCGTTGGTGGCACAGTGTGCGCCCCCCCCTCCCTCCCTCTATTGTAATAATTAGTTGGTGGCACAGTGTGCGCCCCCCATCGGCCCCCCTCCCTCTATAGCATTAACAACATTGGTGGCCAGTGTGCGGCCTCCCATCTCCCCATCATTGGTGGCAGCGGAGTTCCGATCGGAGTCCCAGTTTAATCGCTGGGGCTCCGATCGGTAACCATGGCAACCAGGACGCTACTACAGTCCTGGTTGCCATGGTTACTTAGCATCCCATCTCTCCAACCCCCCCCCCCCCCCCCCCGATCATTGGTGGCAGCGGGTTACTAGCAATAGTACAATAGTAGAAGATTCATACTTACCTAACTGTCACTTAGCAGTAGGAGGAGCTCCCGGCCGGACACGAACATCGCAGCTCCCAGGTAAGTATGAATCTTTTACTATTGTACTATTGCTAGTAACCCGCTGCCACCAATGATCGGGGAGGGGGGGGGGGGGAGATGGGAGGCCGCACACTGGCCACCAATGTTGTTAATGCTATAGAGGGTGGGGGGCGCACACTGTGCCACCAACGATTTATTACAATAGAGGGAGGAAGGGGGAGGGGGCGCACACTGTGCCACCAACGATTTATTACAATAGAGGGAGGAAGGGGGGGGGGGGGCGCACACTGTGCCACCAACGAATTATTACAATAGAGGGAGGAAGGGGGGGGGGGCCGCACTGGCCACCAATGATATTCAAACTGGGGAGGGGGGGGGGGTCTGCCCCCTGATGCCTGGCAGCCCTGATCTCTTACAGGGGGATATGATAGTACAATTAACCCCTTCAGGTGCGGCACCTGAGGGGTTAATTGTGCTGATCACGGCCCCCTGTAAGAGATCGGGTGCTAGGCAGCAGTCACCATGGGAACGCCTCTGTGTTAGAATATACTGTCGGAAATGAGGTTTCACTATCCGACAGTATATTCTAACATAGAGGCGTTCACATGGTGATGGGGACGCTTCAAGTTAAAATATACCATCGGATTGGAGAAAACTCCGATCTGATGGTATAAAAGGGACTCCAGACTTTACATTGAAAGTCAATGGGGACGGATCCGTTTGAAATGGCACCATATTGTGTCAACGTCAAACGGATCCTTCCCCATTGACTTGCATTGTAATTCAGGACGGATCCGTTTGGCTCCGCACGGCCAGGCGGAAACCAAAACGACTTTTTTTTCATGCCCGTGGATCCTCCAAAAATCAAGGAAGACCCACGGACGAAAAAACGGTCACGGACCTACGGACCCCGTTTTTGCGGACCGTGAAAAAAAACGTTCGTGTGCATGAGGCCTAAGTATGTGTTTTTTTTTATTATGTACAATACTTTTACTGGCGGGGGCTGTTATTACTGGCACAGAGGGGCTGTTATTACTGACACAGAGGGGCTCTTATTACTGGGGGCTGTCATTACTGGCACAGAGGGGCTCTTATTACTGGGGGCTGTTATTACTGGCACAGAGGGGCTCTTATTACTGGGGGCTGTTATTACTGGCACAGAGGGGCTCTTATTACTGGGGGCTGTCATTACTGGCACAGAGGGGCTCTTATTACTGGGGGCTGTCATTACTGGCACAGAGGGGCTCTTATTACTGGGGGCTGTTATTACTGGCACAGAGGGGCTCTTATTACTGGGGGCTGTTATTACTGACACAGAGGGGCTCTTATTACTGGGGGCTGTTATTACTGTGGGCTGTTATTACTGACACAGGGGGGGGGCTGTTAATACTGGCACATGATTGGGGGCACTATAGGGGCATCTACTGAGGCCACAAAGAAGGGGTATTTTATATGGGCTCTCTGTACAGTACAATTTTATACTGGGACACATGGTGGGTACTATGGGGAAGGGGGGAGAGGAGTACTATGGGGTCATCTACGGGGGACACTAAGAAGGGGTATTTTATACTTGCAAATTATGGGGGATACTGAGGGCATCTACTGGAGCATTTTATACTGGTACATTATGGGGGCACTAGGAGGAAGGAGGGTGTGGAGCACTATGGGGTCATTTACTAGGGGCACTATATAGGGGTATTTTATACTGGCACATTATGGGGGCACTATGAGGACATTAGCTCAAATGGGGGCATTACAAGGGGGTATTTTTTGCACTTTCACATTATAAGGAGAATTATTACTACTGGGGGGGCATTATGGTGGGCTTTATTACTCCCCCATGGTATGACCCCCCCTAGTAGCAGCACCAGCCTCTCCCTGCTCTGCTATCCCTCTGCACCTTCTCCAAATACTTATTATGAAATCTTTCTCATTAGGATAAAACACAACATCAGCTCCACCGAGCCCCCGGCCAAAGTGTGGAAGTGGTGTCCGAGATCCCCAAGGGCCAAGCCAAGTAACTGTAAGTTTTCCGGCCCTTTGAGGGTGACAAAACTGCTGATGCGGCCCCCGATGAATTTGAGTTTGACACCCCTGGTTTAAGGGAAAATAATAATGATCGGGTCTCCATCCCGATCGTCTTCTAGCAACCGTGTGTGAAAATTGCACCGCATCCGCACTTGCTTGCGATTTTCACACAGCCCCATTCACTTCAATGGGGCCTGCGTTGCGTGAAAAACACAGAATATAGAACATGCTGCGATTTTCATGCAACGCACAAGTGATGCGTCAAAACCAACGCTCATGTGCACAGCCCCATAGAAATGAATGGGTCCAGATTCAGCGCAGGTGCAATGCGTTCACCTCACGCATTTCACCCGTGTGAAAGGGGCCTAAAACGTAATTGAATGTACACCACTACATCTACTAATTGTGAGATAGGGTGCCTTCACATGCACTATAACTATTAGGGTCTTAAGGGCCCCTACCAACATGAATTTGATCTGGTGGTTTAAGACCACAAAAAATGCCATAGAAAAAATAATTCCCTTACTTTATGTTTTTTAGGGTGTTGCCACAAGCTTTTTTTAGGCTGTTGTTGTTAGCAACTACAAAAACTCCACCGATTAGAAAATACAGTACTAGGCAAAAAATAAAATAAAAAATGCATGTCCTGCATTTCATGCTTCCCACTGACCTTCAGCCTTTGAACATGTGGAGGTGGTGGGTGCAAACGATACTACAAAAAATCCAAAAGTGCTGTGCAGTGTGGTGACTGGCCATATATTATATCGTCTCACCTGCATAACGGAAACGGGACGGTTCCGTTTTGCAGCCCATAGACTTCTATTATGACGGAATGAATAACGGAATGCCTCTAAAGGCATTCCGTCATAGAATTGTGTTATGGTCCGTAGTAACGTAATCCATAACGCAATTCACCTTTTACCAGTAAAAAAAAAGCCTGAACGAATTTCAAAATATGAAATTCGCTCATCTCTAGTCTCCGCAATCATGCAGCTACACCCAGTAGAGCCCTGGTTGTCACACCATCAAGGCAGTACCTTGTGAATAAATAATATTCCCCAAGGGTCTCTTCTGTACAAGTTAAAATCACACAAAATAAAAGCCGAAAAACAAATTATGATAAATAAAATAAAAAATAAAATAAAACTATTGGGACCCTCTAATGTGAACGAATTCCTAGCACCAGCACAACTCCACTACGCAGCTCATGTGATAAAAATAACACACAAATATATAATGTATTTCAAAGGGTTTTCCTGCTCTTTTTCAAATTTTAAGCCCAGCCGGAGAAAGCATACTCCCCTGCTCCTCGCCATTCCGTTCTGGCTCAGTCTTTCTTGTAACCTTCATGTGCGCCGCTGCAGCCAATGTCTGGCCTCAGCACTGACGTCTCCCCAAGCAGCAATGTGCCATTTGGGGACATCATCGTTGAGACCAGTCATTGGTTGCAGTAATGCATGTGACCCTGGCCATGTTGGAATTTTACAAGACAGGGACTGGAAAACCACAAGAAAGCCAGGGAGTATGGTTTTGCACAAAGCTGGAAAATCCCTTTGCTGTTCCACTATGTAATAACAAAAAATAGTTTAAAATTTGAAAAACTGGAAAAATGGTGAATGCTGCCACCAAATACACGGGAACAGTAAAGAAGCTTCATCCCTAGAGTTCCACACTACATAGCCAAATATTAGGATTCAACACTTCATACACGTCCTCTACATAAATGTCTAATTTATTATTATACAGAAATTCTAAAAGAAAAGCAGCAATCAGAAGACGTCAATATTTCACATAAATTTTGGGAGTGATCCAGCTGTCTGGTGCCTTTTTCAGTCCAGCCTTTCTCCAGATTCGATTTAGATCCTTTTCAAAATTCTTCTGTTAAAAAAAGTTAGAAAAAAAGGGATTATCTACAGTAATTGCAATGGAGATGAATATCTATTGTGATATTACAACATGATTTCACCCAGAAAAGTACCTTCTACATAAAACAGGACTGAAGTACACGTTCACCACTGCAACTAGTGCGAGTTCCAGGGTATGGGGGAAGGATGAACAGAGACAATTTGGAGACATTTGTGTGAAGAGAGCAGAGAAGTTGGCATTCCGAGGATCAGAAATTACATTATTTTGTGTGACCACACCAATTTACAGCTACCATACAGCATTCATCTAAATAATAAAACATAAATACAAACTGACTCAACGTTCTAAACCTACAGGCTGTTATACTTCAGAGCAGGCATGCTCAACCTGCGGCCCTCCAGCTGTTGCAAAACTACAACAGCTTTACAACAGTAGTTTTACAACAGCTGGAGGGCCGCAGGTTGAGCATCCCTGCTCCAGAGCCTCCTTCACAATTCTGCTGGCTTCAGAGAAATCAGAACTGTGGTGTTCCCTGGGGGATCTGTACATTTACCAGACATCAATGATATTCAACACCAATGATATTGAGGTCTAGTGTATGTGTAACAGTTGTTGACAAAATTTTGAGAATAAGTAGTCCATAATGGTCATAAAGCTCTTTCTTCCTCTTCCAAGCGGTTCTGCAGCAGCCGAGGTCTTTATTACAGAAATGTGCCCCTACTCTGTATTATATAACCTGCCCACAGTCTTGCACTGTGATATGGTAAGTCTGGATGCTAGTCATATACTACAGGAGCAGGTACATAACCCCATCTGTTTATCTATTACAATCTGACCATATAAGACCAGTGGAAAAAGAGCATGAAATGGGATTTGTCTGCGCCACAGTCATACAATTATTGCACGAGAGGGAGGCATTCTGCACCAGCTATAAAGGGAGACAAAGGAGGCAGCGGAGCTGGAAAGCTGCCAAACCACCAGCCGGCTGGAGCATGAAAGAGGCGCTTGTTACAGGTCTGTAAATGGGGCTAGGATAGCAGGGTGTGTACACAGGGCCACTAATGAGGAGAGAATGAGGAAGGTTTCCATCCAGTTACACAATACTGATGGTTTGGTGGGCAGCAGTGAGAACGGATTGTCAACCACAAAAATCTCCTGAAGCAGAAAGAAAAGAGGTTACAAACATATATTCTGCAGCTTTAACGCCTTCATGACTGCCATAAAATGGCATATTAGTGGTCACTAAAGGGGCCTTAGGCTAAGCCGCCGCTTTTATGGCATTTCAATCGAAGTGCTGCACGGGTTATGAGAGCCGAGCTCCTGCGGTGAAAGCTTGGACCAGCAGAAGCACCAATTCTGCGGCATCTAAGCAATTACAAAGGAAGCGGACTCCCTTTATCTCCCATCGGCACCATGTTAGTGAGATCATGGAGTACTCGGCCGTCTGGAGCTTAATGAAGGCCCCGGGCCTGGTAGCGAAAGGGTTAAAAAAGTTTTTTAAAACTTTTTATTAAAAGTTAAAAAAATTTAATGTTATTCGAATGGAAAAAAACTATTTTTTTTCAATCCCCTCCTGTTATTTGGTATCGCCACTTCCGTAATGACTAACACTACACAATTATGTAATTTATCCTGTACGGTGAACACAGTAAAAATAAAAAAATCTGTATTTGGTATCACTAATTGTTCTTACCCAGGGAATAAAATTATCACGTTATTTATGCCAAAAATTCAGGATTACACTTACCGGTGTAATCGTTTTTTCCATGAGCCCATGACAGCACCATTAAGAGAGAGCCTGCCTCCATCCAGGACAGGAACCCCTGTGGAGAGCTTTAAAAGGAGGGACATTGCCCCTATAGCACCAGTTAATTGTGAGAACTCGTCCTCATCGTACTACTGTAAAACTCTCTCTTTTAATATACATTTTTTTCTTTTTCAAATACGATTACATTTTTTTCTTTTTTTAATACATATATACAAATAGACCCATCATTTTTATTTATTTTTCAATATGAAAACTCCAAAAATAGGGTGGGAATAAAGCCCGGGTGCTGTCATGGGCTCATGGAAAAACAATTACCGGTAAGTGTAATCCTGAATTTCCCATATGCCCATGACAGCACCCTTGAGAGACGACTAGAATAGAACTAGCTTGGGGAAGGGGGACTACTGCAAAACCTTTCTTCCAAAGGACAAGCGCTCATTAGAGTCTAAATCCAGTCTATAGTGCCGAAACAAGGTACAGGGGGACTTCCAGGAGGCTGCCCTACAAATCTGCTCTAATGTTGCATCAGCTCTTTCCACCCAAGAGGTAGAGACGGATCTAGTTGAGTGAGCCCCAAACCCCGAAGGTGGAGACTTACCCACTGCAGAATAGGCTAAGGAAATAGCGCCCACAATCCATCTGGCTAATGTTCTGGAATAAACTTTATCACCCTTACTCCTTCCTCCAAACTGCACAAACAGCCTAGAGGATTTTCTCCACTGGCTAGTAACCTTCAAATATTCAGAGAGGCACCTCCTGACGTCTAGGCAATGGAGCCTCCCTTCTTTCTCGTTCTTCGGGGATTGACAAAAGGAAGGACAATGTCTTGAGATGTATGAAAAGGTGAAACCACCTTGGGAAGAAAGGATCTGTGCTAATGAGAACTCTATCCTCCAGAATATTAGTATAGGGAGGGGATGCTGAGAAGGCCGAAATCTCCCCAACTCTCCTTGCCGAAGTAATAGCAACAAGGAAGGATAGATAGAGTTCTAACAGATAAATTCTGAATAGGTTCGAAAGGAGGCTCCAACATCCTAGACAAGTCTAAATTTAGATCCCACGGGGGTTTAATCCTGCTAACGGCCCTAAAGAACTGCCTAATCCAGGGATGGTTCGTAATAGGGGATTTAAAGAAGGCAGAAAGGGCAGAAACCTGCACTTTAAGAGTGGTAGGTCTTAAGTTTTTATTTAGGCCTTCTTGCAGAAATCCTAGACATAGGCGGAGGACTTAAAGGATCAACCTGGACATTGGAGAAGTTTAAGAAAGCCTTCCAAATTCTAAGGTAAATGGATGAGGTTACCGTCTATCTGCAGGATAAAAGGGTCGAAATATCCTCATCCGATAAACCCTGCTTTAAGATCTCCCTCTCAAAAACGAAGCTGCCAGATGAAGGCTTTTCACTTCTGGATGAAAGACCGGCTCCTGAAACAAAAGGTCCCGTCTTGACGGAAGAATCCAGGGGTCTGCCAGGGACAGCTTTCTCAGCCAAGTGAACCAGGACCTCCTTGGCCAGAAAGGGGCAATGAGAATAAGCCTTGTCTCTGTTCCTGCCTCAACTTCTGTAACACTGTTGGGGGTAGTCTTCGAGGAGGAAAAGCGTACAGAAGTTCATGTGGCCACGGAAGAGAAAAAGAGTCGAGACCCAAAGAAAGATTGTTTGGGTTTAGGGAAAAGAAACGTTTTCATTTGCTGTTCTGTCTGGTAGCAAACAAATCTACTCAGGGATGACCCCAAAGCTGGACAATTTGATCGAAGACCTCTTGATTCAGACACCACTCTCCTTGATCTAGATGGTTTCTGCTTGAAAAAATCTGCCACTTTGTTTTCGGACCCTTTTAGGTACACCGCCTTGATAAACGAAACAAGAGGCATAATTAGAGAAAAAATTTCCACTGTTAAGACCATTAGATCTTTTGATTTGGTCCCGCCCTGTCTGTTCATGTAGGATACTACGGTAGCATTGTCCAAAAAGATTTTTACCCCTTTTGGGCAGAAACTCTTTCAGGGCTAGGAGAACAGCTCTTAACTCCCTCACATTTTGTGAATCAGCCTGACTCTCCAATAGATTCCAGACTCCCTGCAGAACTCCCCATTGACAAAACACCCCCCTACCTGGTAGGACTGGCATCCGTGGTAATTATTATCTGTTCTTGTAGATCCCACGGGAACCCCTGAGACAAATTAGCAGGATCCTGCCACCAGGTTAGGGACTGTAATACCTGAATAGTGAGGAGAAGTGGGGCATCAAGAGGGTACAACGAACCCTTCCATCCTTCAGGATTTGCCACTGAAGTATTCTGGAATGAAAATGGGACCAACTGACAGCTGGGATTGTAGAGGTCATCCTGCCTAAGACAGACATGCCTTGTCTGATGGTTTGTCTCTTTGACGCTACCAGAGACTGAATGTCTTGCCCTAGGCGAGATATCTTGTGTTGAGGGAGGACACATCTCTGTTGTACCGAGTCCAGGATTAATCCCAGGAAGACACAGTTCTAAGAAGGAACCAGATTTGACTTTTCCCAATTAAACTGCCAACCGAGCTTTTGAAGAATTCCTATCACTTCTAGAAGATGTAAAGATAGAAGATCTACTGATTCTGCTACCACCAAGAGATCGTCTAAATAGGGAATAATTCTAATGTCTTTTTCTCTTAGGTGGGCCATCACTTCCGCCATTAACTTTTTGAAAAGTCTAGGGGCCTGGGATATGCTGAAAGGAAGAGCTCTGTATTGTAGATGAGTTGTTTGACCTTCTAAAGATACTGAAACCCTGAGGAATTTTTGAAAATCTGCATGAATTGGAACATGATATGGTAGCCATTACACAGTCTTTAAATAGATCTTTTACTGTAGACTGAATGGATTCCATTTTGAACTTTTTGTATTTGAGGTACTGATTTAATTCCCTCAAGTTTATGATCATCTGAAAAGAGCAGTCTGGTTTGGGTACTAGAAACAGGGACAAGTAAAACCCTCTGCCTTTCTTCCGAGTCCGGGACTGGGACTAAAACTTCATTTTTTAATAGAGAAAAAATGTCTTCCATTAATGCCACATTTTTTTACCGAATTTGCAAATAGATCTGTAATTTTTAGTCCTTCCGGAGGAGGGGAGACAAACTCTAGACGAAAAACCCTCTTTAATTATTCCATTTATCCACGGGCTTGCTGAGATCTTCTCCCAAGCCTGAGAAAAGAGAGTGACTCTTCCCCCCACTGGACTATAATGGTCATTGCTGACCTGACCTAGGCCCTGAAACAGACTGGGAGTTAAGCAGGAACCCTTTCTCTTTTTTACCTCTAGCTTCCCTCCAGTTATTTTGTTTTCTCTCAGATCTATTGAAACCTCTCCTGTTTCTACGAAAAAACTGCTTTCTAGGGGGTTTAGAAACAGAAAAAGCCTCCGATAGTAAGAAAGGTTTTCCTAACAGGTCATCAAGTACTGATCCGAAAAGAAAATCCCCCTGACAAGGGATAGAGCATAGCATGTTCTTTGAACCTGTATCGCCAGACCAACCCCTAAGCCAGATAGTCCTCCTAGCAGAGTTTGACAAGGCTGCTGATCTAGCGTTCAATCTTATTGCATCCGCTAAGGCATCAGAGATTAAATCTACCACCTTGAAAATTGTTGGAAAAACTGCAAGAAGTTGATCTCTAGAGGTTTTGTTTTGAATATGAGATTCCAACTCCTGCAACCATAATTTTAAGGATCTGCCAGTAATGGTAGTGGCTATGTTGGGCTTAAAGGCCTCCCACACTTTCTTAAGATAGACTTCCGCCCTTTCATGTTCCAAGGTCCTCAAAAGGTAGGGCAGCTCTTTTTGGCTACGGGGGGGCGTACAATTTTGGTGGCCTATCCCAAGTGGAGGATTCACCTTCATCAGAGGGATATTTCCACTTTACACTTCTAGGGATAAAAGTTTTTTTTATCAGGTTTCTTCCACTCTTTTTGAATTAGATATTTAATATTCTCATTTAATGGGAAGACCCTAGGATGCTTATGTCCCAAGTCCCCAAACATAATGTCTTGAACGGACTTCTGCCCTCTAGCCTCATCTATTTTCATAGTGGCTCTAATCGCTTTAAGTAAGGAATGTGTATCTTCAGGGGAAAATAAGGGTCTACCAGAGGATTCTTCATCTGAGGAAGAACTTAAATTGCCCAGGACCTCTCCCTGTTCGTTTTCATCAGAAGATTCTAAATCTAAGATCACATTAATTTGACTGTTTGCTCATTGCAGAGGCAGGGAGGCATTTTTTAAACGCTTTCATAGAATCCGAAACTTCAGATTTAACAATGTCCTTGACATTCTGAAGCAGGGACGGGGATTCATCCTCAACTACTTTGTTCACACAATGCTGACACCGTAATTTGGACCAGGAGGGAGCGAGTTTTTCCTTGCATACGGCACACTCCCTTCTCTTAGATGTGGCTTTTCTAGGGCCCTCTTTTCTATAACAAACAAGAGAATAAGCCCCATTACACTCTGGAAAAAAGTAAAAGGATGGGGATCAAAACCCCCTTACCCCACCAGGAATACCGGTCTGCCATCATGACCCTCCTGGACATCAGCGCGCTGCCATCATGACCCTCCTAGACATCAGCGCGCTGATTACTCTCTTCCTCCATCATTTCAGATGATGAGAGAAAGTTTTTCCATTTGGGGCATCCACACACACCGTCAGGCTGGCTGGGATCCTTCTGGCAGCACGCTGAATAGAGGACAGGGTTTAAAAACCCTAAGCCCAGGTCCCTGCCGGCGTTAGCCTTACGCCGCACCAGGTAACCCCTATATCCACACCAAGTCAGGGGCTCCTGCAGCCTTAACCTTTGCTCTCCACGAATCGTCCTATCCATAGGACAGGAAACTGGTGCTATAGGGGCAATGTCCCTCCTTTAAAGCTCTCCACAGGGGTTCCTGTTTCCTGTCCTGGATGGAGGCGGGCTCTCTCTCAAGGGTGCTGTCATGGGCGTAATGGTAAATGAAAGTTGCAAAATTTTAAATGTAAAACCTCAACGGCAGTATTGCTGTTTTTCCTATCCCCCCGCCCTCCCCCCACAGAAAGAGTTAAAAGTTTAATGGGTATTCCAGTTATAGAACTATCAGATTGGAGGGGGTTCCTACTGCTGGGACCCTTACCAATTACGAGACGGGGGCCCTGTACCCCGTGGAGCATCACCAAAATGGTGCCATTAAAAACTACAATGATCAAAGATGGTCCGTCCTAAACTGTTCCTGTATACCCTTGAAATGCTGCACCACAGACTGCAGGATTCCAAGGGTTAAAGGCTTACGCTGTTGCCTTGCTCCAGGTCATGAACAAGTAACAAATTCTCAGCTGTGAAAAGTACTGGGTGTGTACAGTTTCAGCCTCTGCATATAAAATCAACGTCTGTTGGAAAATTGCAGGACTTTTATTATTTGATTGTTAAATCGGGCCCATACCACACATGAGGCACTTGTATCCGCTCTGTGCTCTACTCCTCGCTCCTGTGCAGACCCTGCTAGACACAATGCCGCCAGGCTTTCCTTACCTGCTTCCTCACTCTGCGCTTATCAAGGACTTTCTTCCTGAGAAACTTGATGCGCTTCTGCAGCTTCTTGTACTTGTGCTTGTTGATCTTCCTCCGCCTGATCTTCAAGACATTCTTACACTGCACAACCCCCCTGTCTCCGTCATCTTCCCCAATATAGTCTGTGTCATGACTAGTGGGGCAATCATAGCATTTTTCGTGTTCTTCTTGCTCCTGCTGGGCATTAGAGGTAAGATGCTTAGGAAGAGAGTACCGGGAGGAAAGCAAACTCTCTAGGGGACTGATGGACATTCTGCGGGGGACCAGGAGCTCATCCAGCTCTGGCTCTAGGGTGATCCATGTAGGGGGTGGAATGTGTTGCCTCTGAGGGTGCTGCGAGCTATAACATGCAAACAAGGTCCTGTGACTTGTAGCTGCACATCGCGGTGCCAGACATCCTAGAAGACAGGAGAGAAGTCACACACTGATGATACTGCAGCAATGGGGAAGTCAGTTGTCCTGATCCTGTAGTCAATCAGCAGTCAAAAGTCCAAGGACATGCTTTTATTTCAGAAACAAAAAGGGAAAATAAAATATCTAAATACCCCAGCAAGTAATGGGTGAGGGAGCCTATCTTTTTGGCTATGTCCAGAACATAAGCGCCATCTTGAAAGCCGCCATATTGAATCAAGGGCAAATTTTTCCAACGGGAAGAGGGTCGGGTAGCATATCAAAGAAGACCAGGATTTTCTCAGAAACTGATTTGCAATATCTCTTGTGGTTCAAATGTTATCAGCATAGTTCCAAACTTCAAACTTCAGCACCAGGAACAACACATTGAACACATCAAATAGCTGTGCATCACAGGGAACGTTCCCGGTTGTTGTTGCAACTTTCTTTTTTGATAAATTTTGAACCACAAGAGATATTACAAATCAATTTCTTCAAAAAAATTCTGGTCTTCTTTGATATGCTATCACCAACTTCCCACTGGAAACATTTGCCCTTCATCCAATATGGTATCTTTGAAGATGGCGGCCATGTTCCCCCTCACCCATTACTTGCTGGGGTATTCAGATATTTCATTTTCTCTTTAATTTCTGAAATAAAAAGGTGTCCTAGGACTTTTGACTCATCCTGTACAAATCAGATTTCTATGGTTTATGGACTAGGGCAGGGATCAGCAATCTTTAGCTGTTGTGACACTACAACTCCCAGCATGCACACTTCCTTGGCTGATCTTGGAACACCCATGGAAAGTGAATGGCGAATGCTGGAGGCTACTGACCCATGGGCTACAGGGTAAAACTGCCTGCAGTCTTTGGATGGGCTACCACACATCTGACTGCAGCGCTACTTCCCTGATCAGACTTTTGCAAGTGAAAATGTTGGGAGATTACAATTAATGCGAACCCCTATAGGAATCTCCAAACAGGAGGTACAATTTAACCCCTTCTGGCCCCCTATAACTGATCCCACATAAAAAAAAAGTCCTTACACAACTATCTCGACTGAAGAAAAAAAAAAAGTTGTGGATTTTGGAGTGTGTATTTGAGGACCAAACTAGCCACATCCTTAAAGGGGTTGTCCATAATTAAAAATTAATTAAGGAAAAAATGCGTATAGCAGCACAACGAAAAATTAAAGTTTTATCTTGTGGTGGTGCCAGCCGTGTTGGGAGCCAGTCAGAAGTTCCCCCTTGGATGCGTCATATAGAAGAAACCGCAGCACTCTCCTGTCTTCAATTCAGTGGAATTTATTTCACCAGCAAAACAAATGCGACGTTTCGACCGTAAAAGTCTTTCTCAAGCAACAAGAAAGACCTTTACGGTCGAAACGTCGCATTTGTTTTGCTGGTGAAATAAATTTCACTGAATTGAAGACAGGAGAGTGCTGCGGTTTCTTCTATATGACGTAAAAATTAATTAAGGGCATGAAGCTTTTTACACTAAAGAAAAAAAGCCTCTCACCTCTTCCAAGCAGCTCTATTCCAGCACTGGCGGTCCTGTCCTCGCTGCTTCCAGTTCCCTGTGGTCCTGAAGTGTGACATCCAGACCTTTATCACATGCACTGCGGCAGCCATTCACTGACCTCAGCGATGACGTGTCCACAGGCAGCATGTGACCACTGAAACCAGTGGATGGCTGCAGAAGTGCATGGGACGACAGCAGGGATGTCACATTTCTGGTCTACAGGGGACTGGAAGCAGCGGGTCACAGGACTGCCTGTGCCAGAATGGAAATGTTTGCCTTTTTTCTTTATTGTAAACACATTGGGGTACATTTACTATTTTCCAACCTATCTATGTAGGTGCACCTGATTTAGTCGTAAAAACAGTCTAATTTCTACTCCAGGGCTGGCATACTTTTCTGTGTCTGTTTTGAGTGGATCAAAAACATAGAGATGTGCGCCAATTTTCATGCGCACACTAATTAGACCAGTCTTAGTGAATATGGACATGTTGTACTGATAATGAACCACTAGAGGTCAGATTAATACATCTAGTCTAATTCATGAAGTGCTTGATAACTAGTCAGCAAAAGACAGACAGGTGAAGCAAATACGCTGGTCTAATTGAAAGCCTAAAAACAGGAGAGCTTCATAAATGTGCCCCATTCTGACTTGAAAATGTAACAAATCAATTTCTCTCATCAGCAGGCGCTGCTGCAGGTGAAGAAGTGCCCAACTACTACAAGATTGACAGGGCTGGACATTTAGCCCAGGCCTGACAATTTCCAGCAACTGTGCTGGGGGTGCTACACTCCCGGGCAGGGGGCATCTGTGCCCTTGCTCTGCTAATTGGAGCAGCTGCGCAGGCAGGAAATTGTTAGGGCCGGGCTAAAAGTCACTCTTGTGGCCAGTGGACGCTTCTTCACCTGAAGGGACAGCCCCCCGCACAGGTATAGAAGTCCTGCTAAAACAATGAATTTGTTAGAATAGATTTGCTTATTTCTAAGGCCTCATGCACACGACCGGTCCGTTTTTTGCAGTCCGCAAATTGCGGATCCGCAAAACATGGAAGCCACCCGTGAGCCTTCTGCAATTTGTGGAACGGAACAGAAATGACTATTCTTCTCTGCAAAACGGACAAGAATAGGACATGTAATATTTTTTTTTTGCGGGGCTACATAACGGAGCAACGGATGCGGACAGCAACTGAAGGGGATGCATGTTGCACCCTGGTATGCTCACGTATTGAATCTAAATGATGCAGGTACGCACGACTACGTTAATTGACTAATAAACACAACTGAAGGGGATGCTAAAAGAACAAAAAAATAATAATAATAAAACTTTATTGAGAAATAATCACTAAAAGGAAGGTGCGAAGAGAAAACGGTGCTTCTTGCACCAAGTACACACATTCAGTTTGCGGGAACGGACATATATGGCCTAAAAATAAAAATGAATATAAAGGCCTGTCCCTCAATGAAGAACTGAAAAAGTGGTGTCCTGTTTCTGGCCAAGAACCGTGGTTGATAATAGAACTACCCAGGTTGCTGCCAGAAATGAGTCTAGAGGGGACTGCTACTATTTATACACAGCAATACCCACCCCACTCACAGATAGTGAATGCGGGTATACGCTGTGGTAACACAGCTGGGAAGCAGCCGTCGCTCAAATAAACAATGTTACTACTGCTAACTAAAAAGGTAGCTTGCAAATCAAGGCATATCAGGCTCGATGCGTTTCTGCGCGAGAAATTGCCTCACCAGGAGCTCGCCCTGTAATCCTGTATTTAGAGCAAACTTGCTGAATGTATGAGCAGTAAGGACGCGCTACCCCTCTCACATACATAGGGGCGGCGCACACGGCCATTCTAGCGCCGGAGCGCTGCCCCTATGTGAGAGGGATAGCACATCCTTACCATTATCAACCACGGTTCTTGGCCAGAAACAGGACACCAATTTTCAGTTCTTCATTGAGGGACAGGCCTTTATATTCATTTTTATTTTTAGGCCATATAGGTCAGTTCCCGCAAACTGAATGTGTGTACTTGGTGCAAGAAGCACCGTTTTCTCTTCGCACCTTCCTTTTAGTGATTATTTCTCAATAAAGTTTTTTTTTTGTTTTGTTCTTTTAGCATCCCCTTCAGTTGTGTTTATTAGTCAATTAACGTAGTCGTGCGTACCTGCATCATTTAGATTCAATATACGTGACCATACCAGGGTGCAACATCTCAATGACTTTGCTGATACAAATCCACACATAATCCCATATATGTGGCCCGTGTTCCTCAACTCCAGTCCTCAGGACCACCTGCCGGTCATAATGAGGATATCCGTGCAGATACAGAAACAGCCCTCCTTCGGCACAGACGAACCAACCAGGCGGAGGTAGCAAAAGTCTTCAAACGTTTTTTTATTGTTTTTAGAAACACTTCACACAACGCGTTTCGGGGAACACTTCCTGTTTATTTTTCACCTGAAGGGGCAGTGTTCCCCGAAACGCGTTGTGTGAAGTGTTTCTGAGAACAATAAAAAAAGTTTGATGAAGACCTTTGCATAAACACCTTTTCCCATCACGTCTACAGTAGGATTGTGCCTATCATTTGCACAACCCTTTAAGATGAGCCTCCATTTGGAGTACCTATTCATCCTATGGTGCGTCTTTCTTTGTTTATTCAGTAAACAACGCCTGAGAACGTGACAATGAGAATATCCCACAGAATGAACACCTGTGGTCAGTCCTGATGCATTGACACTAATTATATTACATTCTCAATACTTAGGAAATCCTGAGGACTGGAGCTGAGGAACACTGCTATAGGATCCAGTAAAAATGAAAGCCTGCAGTCACCTGCAGAGAATTCACTGTCTACACCAGGGATCAGCAACTTCCGGCACTCCAGCTGTTCAGAAACTACAACTCCCAGAAGGCTTCATTCACTTGTATGGGAGTTAGAAGAGCTGCCGAGCATGTCTGCATGCTGGGAAGTGTAGTTTCACAGCAGCTGGAGTGCTGAAGGTTGCTGATCCCTGGTCTAGAAGACGCCATGTCACGTACCTGCAAGCCTTGTGGCTAGGCTCAGGTGAGAAGTCAGTCTCGTCAGCCACATGCCGAGATGGAGGAGAAGTTACTGGAGGTCCGCAGGGTCTGGAAAACAGACGTGACTCAGGTTATAACGTGTCCCAGCATACATACAACCATTATGTCCCGACTGTACAAAGTTCTATTACAGCAAGAGTTAGGATAAAGCCACATTTTCTGCAGAAGAATCTGCAAAAAATCCACCAAAATCACATGGATTTGTCACAGATTTTACAGGGCTCCATAGCAACATAGGGGGAGATTTATCAAAGTGGTGTAAAGTAACTCTTAAAAATGAAAGGTGGGATCTGATTGGTTGTTTTGGGCAACTAAGTCAGTTCTACTTTACACCAGTTTGATAAATGACCCCATAGTGCATTAGCATTGGAGTGTATGAGAGAAGCAAACTGATGATTGCTGGTTATAGTTTCCTATGGGAGCTCTAAAAAAAAAAAAAAAAAAAGTGAAAAAATAAATGTTTTTAAATATAAATATAAAAATTTTAATCAACCCCCTTTCCCCCAAAATGTAATAAATAAATAAAAATAAACACGGGCATCGGCACATAAGACATACAGCAGGACTAATAAAATATAAAGTAGATCGTATCATGTAGATTGTAAGCCTCACGGGCAGGGCCCTCTCTCCTTCTGTACCAGTCTGTAACTCGTCTTGTTCATGTTTAGTGCAATTGTCTGTATTATGTATGTGCACCCATTATCATATGTACAGCGCTATGGGATGAATGGCGCTTTAATAATAATATTTATCCCATACGGCAAGCGGTGAAACTGAAATAAAACGTCAAAATGGCAGATTCGCTGTTTTTTGGGTCACTTCACCTCCCACAAAAAATTACCGTATTTTTGGACCCATAAGACGCACCTAGGTTTTAGAGGGGGACAATAAGAGAGAAAAAAATTATGACACCTCAGGTCAATCCACCAATCAGACCCCCATTGTTAATAAGACCTCAGCTCAGACCCCAATGTAAATGACCCCCAATCAGACCTCAGAGAAGAGCCCCATGCCTCATATCAGCCCCCAGTAGCCTCTTATATGCCCCCAGTAGCCTCTCTGAAGCCCCTAGTAGCCTCATATATGCCCCAGTAGCCTCATATATGCCCCAGTAGCCCCATATATGACCCCAGTAGTCTCTCTTCAGCCCCCAGTAGCTCTCATATGCCCCAGTAGCCCCATATATGCCCCCAGTAGTCTCTCTTCAGCTCCCAGTAGCCACATATATGCCCCCAGCAGCGTCCATCAGCCTCATATGAAATAAAATAAAAAAAACTCACCTTTCCTGCTCCGGACGCGGCCGCTCTTCTTCAGTCTGCTGTGCTGTGACTCTGCGCGCACAGCGTGAGGTCACAGAGCGCCCTTACACTGTGCGCAGACCTGCACAGCTGACAGCAGAGGACCAGGAAGCGGTGAGTACAGAGCCAAAAACTAAACAAAAAATATATACACTGCTCAAAAAAATAAAGGGAACACTTAAACAACACAATGTAACTCCAAGTCAATCACACTTCTGTGAAATCAAACTGTCCACTTAGGAAGCAACACTGAGTGACAATCAATTTTCACATGCTGTTGTGCAAATGGGATAGACAACAGGTGGAAATTATAGGCAATTAGCAAGACACCCCCAATAAAAGAGTGGTTCTACAGGTGGTGACCACAGACAACTTCTCAGTTCCTATGCTTCCTGGCTGATGTTTTGGTCACTTTTGAATGCTGGCGGTGCTTTCACTCTAGTGGTAGCATGAGACTGAGTCTACAACCCACATAAGTGGCTCAGGTAGTGCAGCTTATCCAGGATGTCACATCAATGCGAGCTGTGGCAAGAAGGTTTGCTGTGTCTGTCAGCGTAGTGTCCAGAGCATGGAGGCGCTACCAGGAGACAGACCAGTACATCAGGAGACGTGGAGGAGGCCGTAGGAGGGCAACAACCCAGCAGCAGGACCGCTACCTCCGCCTTTGTGCAAGGAGGAACAGGAGGAGCACTGCCAGAGCCCAGCAAAATGACCTCCAGCAGGCCACAAATGTGCATGTGTCTGCTCAAACGGTCAGAAACACACTCCATGAGGGTGATATGAGGGCCCGACGTCCACAGGTGGGGGTTGTGCTTACAGCCCAACACCGTGCAGGACGTTTGGCATTTGCCAGAGAACACCAAGATTGGCAAATTCGCCACTGGCGCCCTGTGCTCTTCACAGATGAAAGCAGGTTCACACTGAGCACATGTGACAGACGTGACAGAGTCTGGAGACGCCGTGGAGAACATTCTGCTGCCTGCAACATCCTCCAGCATGACCGGTTTGGCATTGGATCAGTAATGGTGTGGGGTGGCATTTCTTTGGAGGGCCACACAGCCCTCCATGTGCTCGCCAGAGGTAGCCTGACTGCCATTAGGTACCGAGATGAGATCCTCAGACCCCTTGTGAGACCATATGCTGGTGCGGTTGGCCCTGGGTTCCTCCTAATGCAAGACAATGCTAGACCTCATGTGGCTGGAGTGTGTCAGCAGTTCCTGCAAGACGAAGGCATTGATGCTATGGACTGGACCGCCCGTCCCCCAGACCTGAATCCAATTGAGCACATCTGGGACATCATGTCTCGCTCTATCCACCAACGTCACGTTGCACCACAGACTGTCCAGGAGTTGGCAGATGCTTTAGTCCAGGTCTGGGAGGAGATCCCTCAGGAGACCGTCCGCCACCTCATCAGGAGCATGCACAGGCGTTGTAGGGAGGTCATACAGGCACGTGGAGGCCACACACACTACTGAGCCTCATTTTGTTTTAAGGACATTACATCAAAGTTGGATCAGCCTGTAGTGTGTTTTTCCACTTTAATTTTGAGTGTGACTCCAAATCCCGACCTCCATGGGTTGAAAAATTTGATTTCCATTTTTAATTTTTGTGTGATTTTGTTGTCAGCACATTCAACTATGTAAAGAACAAAGTATTTCAGAAGAATATTTAATTAATTCAGATCTAGGATGTGTTATTTTTGTGTTCCCTTTATTTTTTTGAGCAGTGTATTTTTAAATTTTTTTATTTTTTTTAAAGGCAAGAAAAACTATACAGAAGTGGTATCGCCATAATCCTACTGACCTGGAGAACGAAAGTAACAGGTCAGTTTTACCGTATAGGGAACGCCGTAAAAACAAACCCCATAAAACGGTCATGCTTTTTTTTTCCCAATTTCACTCCATTTAGACTTTTTTGTTCAAGCTCCCCACTACATCGTATGCAATATTAAATGGTGAATGAAAAAATAAAAACGTTATGGCTCCAGAGTGAAAAACAAAAAACCTCTGGGGCTGAAAGGCTAAAAGCGCATCTGTCAGCATTATCAACCCTAGTAAACAAGGCACTTACCGTATTTTTCGCCCTATAAGACGGGAAAATAGCAGTGCGTCTTATGGGGTGAATGCTGCTGACTTTTCAATGATACACCCGCCGCGATGCCGCGCGGCGGGTGTATCAGCTGTGAGGGAGGAGGGGCTGGGGGCCGGCATCTGCTTTTATAATGACAGCGGAGCCCGTGCAGTGACTGTATTCTACTACACGGGCCCCGCTCACTGTATATTATCGTATCTGTAATAGTTAATTGTTATGTATATAATCGGGTAATCAGCAACTGTATACTTACAACTACAAGCGCTCGGTAGCAGAGAGGAGGGAGGAGGCATGCCGGGCGCTGGCAGCGTGAGTCATCACTATGTCACGCGCCTGCGACGCACACTTTATGAATGAAGCAGGCGG
The DNA here is from genome assembly GCF_905171765.1 of Bufo bufo. Taxonomy (NCBI): domain Eukaryota; kingdom Metazoa; phylum Chordata; class Amphibia; order Anura; family Bufonidae; genus Bufo; species Bufo bufo. The sequence goes on from NC_053389.1 coordinate 109,878,026, forward strand.
CGTGGGAGCATGACGTAGTGACTCGCGCTGATTATACGATTATATACATAACAATTAACTATTACAGATACGATAATATACAGTGAGCGGGGCCCGTGTAGTAGAATACAGTCACTGCACGGGCCCCGCTGTCATTATAAAAGCAGATGCGACCCCCACCCCCTGTATTGAGGGTCATTCACTACAGGGACACTGTTATGGAGGGGATCTGTGGATGACACATAGCATAAGATGCTATATATGTGTCATACACAGATCCCCATAACAGTGCGTCACCCACAGATCCCCCATAACAGTGCGTCACCCACAGATCCCCCATAAAAGTGCGTCACCCACAGATCCCCCATAACAGTGCGTCACCCACAGATCCCCCATAACAGTGCGTCACCCACAGAACCCCCATAACAGTGCGTCACCCACAGATCCCCCATAACAGTGCGCCACCCACAGATCCCCCATAACAGTGCGCCACCCACAGATCCCCCATAACAGTGCGCCACCCACAGATCCCCCATAACAGTGCGCCACCCACAGATCCCCCATAACAGTGCGCCACCCACAGATCCCCCATAACAGTGCGCCACCCACAGATCCCCCATAACAGTGCGCCACCCACAGATCCCCCATAACAGTGCGCCACCCACAGATCCCCCATAACAGTGCGCCACCCACAGATCCCCCATAACAGTGCGCCACCCACAGATCCCCCATAACAGTGCGCCACCCACAGATCCCCTATAACAGTGCGCCACCCACAGATCCCCCATAACAGTGCATCACCCACAGACCACAATTAGTTCAAAACCCACCAAAAGCACACCTATTGGTTCAAAATATTTTTTTTCTTATTTTCCTCCTCAAAAACCTAGGTGCGTCTTATGGGCCGGTGCGTCTTATAGGGCGAAAAATAGGGTACTTTTAGTTTTATGTAAATTAGGCACTCGGGGCACCGCTTCAACCCCCCAGTCCCTGCTCATTGACCTCACTTTTCAAATGCCTGGCCCTTAACTCTCACACACGCGCTGGCAATGGTACAGTCGGCACATGCGCAGTTCTCAGTGCCACCGCTCCTAGATCCAGACCGCACAGGTGATGAGATTTCAGGGCCGGACATCTGAACAGTGAGGCACCAGCCAGGGGTAGGCAGAGTTCTAGAAATGGCTGAATGGGATGTGCTCTGTTCACATAGCTGTGAAACTGCATTCAGATATAAGGCTCTGTTCACACTGCTGTGAGATAGGACAGTCAGCATCTCTCCCCCTGACACTTGTTAGGATTATATTCTCCATTACATACCGCACAAGTGATGGGGGCAGTACACATACACAGAGCGCAGATTACACGTTACTCGTCTAGAGGGAGACAAGCTGACAGCCCGGGTGACACATTATACACACCTGACCTCAGACCTTCTTTCTCCGTGCACACACGCTTCCTGTCCGCTCTATTAAACTTCCCCAGTTGAGTCCTGCAGGAAGGTTCCGCGCGCGCAGCGCTCCCTCTAGTGGCCATAGGAGGAAGTACAGACTGCAGAGTATTTCACGTCTGTGTATTCATTTGTAGATTCCGATCTTCATTTCATATTGATCCACTTTAAAGGTTCTGAATTCTTATATGTCCAGCTTACCTAAAGTAATGCTCTAAAGGAGCATTAAAATGTACAAAGTGTATAAATCCTAAGTATATGGTGAGGGATATAAGCTATATGACATTTTCTTTGGTGCTTCATAATTGCCAGCTTTTTAAAAGGGAGATTCTTAAAGTGTCACTGTACTCTGCAAACATGTTTGATATGTCATAGTGACAAATCAAAGGTTTTTATGGGTGGGGGTCTGAGTGCTGAGACCCCACTGATCACTAGGAGTACAGAGAAGTGCGCACATAGCGTGCTCTCTATCCTCGCTACAGAAGACAGAATCAATCTGAGGGGGAAATTTTATCAAAACTGGTGTAAAGTAGAACTTGGTTAGTTTCCCATAGCAACCAATCAGATTTCACTTTTTAGTTGTCCATTTTACCAGTTTTGATAAATCTTCCCCTATAAGTCCATCTTTATTTCATCTTCTGCAGCGCGGAGAAAAAGCGCGCTTCTAGCGATCGGCAGAGGTGCTACGTGATATGTGTTACTATGACATATCACAAATTTTTTTTCAAAGTGCGGCCGCACTTTAAAAGTGGCGTATACAAAGTGCTATGTACAGCAGACAAAATTTGACATGCCCTGTCCATTTATATACGATTAAAATAGTGCATATGACCCCCTTTATCACGCCCCAAATAAAATACAGACTCTACACTGCCTAGATAAATACAGATCCCAGAGCAGTTCAAATAGCTAAATAAATCTCATGGCAGACCCTAATGATGGATTACAATCGGGCGCTTTGGCAGCTGCCTGGGGGCCTGAGTCTTGGGCTCTGTATATTGTGCCCAGGTCCCCCCAATTGAATACATCAGCGGGGTATGGGAGCCGATGACTCTCGTCACCACCGTTCACTCTCTTAGGCCACAAGGCCTGCATACCTCCCAACTGTCCTGGATCCGGCAAGACAGTCCCAGATTTCGGTGGTTGTCCCATGGTCGTGGAATGGCTGAGGTACTGTGTGTCCCAGTCTCAGCATCCATAGGACGCAGAGAGAGTTGCTTGTAATGGTTGAAGCAGGTAGCCGTACACTCCTTGTTTCACCATTCAGCTCAGCTCCCGGCGCTCCACACTGCTGGTCTATGTAGGAGGAGCAGTGCAGGCCGGGAATCAGCCTCTGCTTCTCCTACACAGCCCAGCAGTGTCATGTGTGATAGCATTCTGCGTGCTGCTGGGGAGCACAGGTCATCGGAGGTAGTAGGTGAGTATTTCCTGTTTCTTTTCTTTTTTACTGTGGCACATCTGGATATAAGTAGTGTGAAGGGGGACATCTGGGCATAACTACTTTGAAGGGGGCACATACTGTATCTGGTCATAACTACTGTGAGAGGGCACAATGTGGGCATAACTACTGTGAAGGGGGCTCGTCTGGGCATAACTACTGTGAAGGGGCACATTTGGGCATAACTATAGTGAAGGGGGCACATACAGTGCCTAGCAAAAGTATTCACCCCCCTTGACTTTTTTCGTATTTTGGTACTGATGTTTTGTTAATCTGAATTTTATGTGATAGACTATTGTGTTCTGATCCAAGTTGGCGAAGTGAAATGAGAAAAATATATAAATAAAACTATTGTTTAGAAATAGAAAACAGAAAATTGGCATGTGCATATGTATTTACCCCCTTTGTTAGGAAGTCCTTAAAAAGCTCTGGTGCAACCGATTACCTTCAGAAGTCACATAATTGGTGAAATGATGTCCACTTGTGTGAAATCTAAGTGTCACATGATCTGTCATTACATATACTCACCTTTTTTGAAAGGCCCCAGAGGCTGCAACACCTAAGCAAGAGGCATCCCTAACCAAATACTGCCATGAAGACCAAGGAACTCTCCAAACAAGTAAGGGACAATGTTGTTGAGAAGTACAAGTCAGGGTTAGGTTATAAAACAATATCCAAATCTTTGATGATCCCCAGGAGCACCATCAAATCTATCATAACCAAATGGAAAGAACATGGCACAACGGCAAACGTGCCAAGAGACGCATGCCCACCAAAACTCACGGACCGGGCAAGGAGGGCATTAATCAGAGAGGCAGCACAGAGATCTAAGGTAACCCTGGAGGAGCTGCAGAGTTCCACAGCAGAGACTGGAGTATCTGTACATAGGACGACAATAAGCCGTACGCTCCATACAGTTGGGCTTTATGGCAGAGTGGCCAGAAGAAAGCCATTACTTTCAGCTAAAAACAAAAAGGCACGTTGTGAGTTCGTGAGAAGGCATGTGGGAGACTCCTAAAATGTATGGAGGAAGGTGCTCCGGTCTGATGAGACTAAAATTGAAAATTTCGGCCATCAAAGAAAACACTATGTCTGGTGCAAACCCAACACATCACATCACCCAAAGATCACCATCCCCACAGTGAAACATGGTGGTGGCAGCATCATGCTGTGGGGATGGGACTGGGAAACTGGTCAGAGTTGAGGCAAAGATGGATGGTGCTCAATACAGGGATATTCTTGAGCAAAACCTGTACCACTCTGTGCGTTATTTGAGGCTAGGACGGAGGTTCACCTTCCAGCAGGACAATGACCCCAAACACACGGCTAAGGGCTCTTTCACACCTGCGTTATTGTCTTCCGGCATAGAGTTCCGTCGTCGGGGCTCTATGCCGGAAGAATCCTGATCAGGATTATCCTAATGCATTCTGAATGGAGAGTAATCCGTTCAGGATGCATCAGGATGTCTTCAGTTCCGGTACGGAACGTTTGTTGGCCGGAGAAAATACCGCAGCATGCTGCGCTTTTTGCTCCGGCCAAAAATCCGGAACACTTGCCGCAAGGCCGGATCCGGAATTAATGCCCATTGGAAGGCATTGATCCGGATCCGGCCTTAAGCTAAACGTCGTTTCGGCGCATTGCCGGAGCGGACATTTAGCTTTTTCAGAGTGGTTACCATGGCTGCCGGGACGCTAAAGTCCTGACAGCCATGGTAAGTGTAGTGGGGAGCGGGGGAGCAGTGTACTTACCGTCCGTGCGGCTCCCCGGGCGCTCCAGAGTGACGTCAGGGCGCCCCAAGCGCATGGATCACGTGATCCATGTGATCACGTCATCCATGCGCATGGGGCGCTCTGACGTCATTCTGGAGCGCCCCGGGAGCCGCACGGACTGTAAGTATATTGCTCCCCCGCTCCCCACTACTACTATGGCAGCCAGGACTTTAATAGCGTCCTGGGTGCCATAGTAACACTGAACGCATTTGGAAGACGGTTCCGTCTTCAAATGCTTTCAGTACACTTGCGTTTTTCCGGATCCGGCAGGCACCTCCGGCAACGGAAGTGCATGCCGGATCCCAACAACGCAAGTGTGAAAGAGGCCTAAAGCAACACTTGACTGGTTTAAGGGGAAACATGTAAATGAGTTGGAATGGCCTAGTGAGTCAAAGCCCAGATGTCAATTCAATAGAAAATCTGTGGTCAGACTTAAAGATTGCTGTTCACAAGCGCAAACCGTCCAACTTAAAGGAGCTGGAGCAGTTTTGCAAGAAGGAATGGGCAAAAATCCCAGTGGTAAGATGTGGCAAGCTCATAGAGACTTCTCTACAAAGTATTGACTTTAGGGGGGTGAATAGTTATGTGCATTTACTTTTTCTGTTATTTTGTCCTATTTGTTGTTTGCTTCACAATAAAAAAAACATCTTCAAAGTTGCGGGCATGTTCTGTAAATAACTACTGTGAAGGAGCCCATGTGGGCATAACTATGGTGCATGGGGCACATCTGGGTATAACTACTGTAAGGGGGCACGTCTGGGCATAACTATTGTGAAAGAGGCATATCTTGGCATAGCTATTGTTCAGGGGGTACGTCTGGACATAACTATTGTAAAGGGGGCACAATGTGGGCATAAATATTGTGAAGGGGGCAAATATCTGAGCATAACTACTGTGAAGGGGACACATCTGGGCATAACTACTGAGGCCAGTGAATGCACCCCCAGCCCCTTACCCCGAAAGTGAATACTTAGCGAGAGCTTAGGTCTCAAGCTGCACACTTCCAACATAATCAGTATTCGGGGTCATATACACTGAACAAAAATATGAATGCTCCCATTTTGCATGAGCTGAACTCAAAGATCGGAAACATTTTCTACATGCACAAATGACCCATTACTCTCAAATATTGTTCACAAATCTGTCTAAATCGGTTAGTGAGCCCTTCTCCTTTGCAGAGATTATCCATCCCACCTCACAGGTGTGGCATATCAAGGTGCTGATTAGACAGCTGATCGGCGGGGGTCCCGGGTGTCGGACCCCCACAGATCAGATACCAATGACCTATCCAGAGGATAGGTCATCAGTAAAAAAAAATAAAAAATCTCGGAAAACCCCTTTAACCTCTTAAGGACACATGACGTACCGGTACGTCATGATGTCCTGGTACTTAAGGACACATGACGTACCGGTACGTCATGTGTTGTTCCGATCACTGCCGCCCGGCCGGCAGTGATCGGAACCCGGTGCCTGCTCAAATCATTGAGCAGGCACCTAGGCTAAATGCGCGGGGGGGTCCCGTGACCCCCCCATGTCGGCTATCGCGGCAAACCGCAGGTCAATTCAGACCTGCGGTTTGCTGCGATTTCTGCAGTTTCTGGTCCCCGCGGTCCCTGACCGCGGGGATCAGAAACTTTATATGCCTAAAAAAAGTTTTATTCACCCCCCCCTGCACCCCCGAATGATTTTTATGGTGGCGGGAGGTGCAGGGGGAGGGTTGCGGGCGGTGGGGGCGGTGCGGGAGGCGGGCGGTGCGGCAGGCGGGATCGCGATCCCCCGCCCGCCTCCCCTTGAAAATTCATTGGTGTTCAGTGGGTATACCAGGGTGCCAGCACATTGCTGGCACCCTGGTATAAACGGCTGACATCTGCGATGCGATGTCAGCCGTTTAACCCTTTCCATACAGCGGTCCGTACGGACCGCTGTATGGAAAAGGTTAACAGCGTAGGGAGCTCCCTCCCTCTCCCATCGGGGGGCTGCTGTGCCTTTGCAGCCCCCCGATGGAGAGGGAGAGAGCCCCCAGACAGCCCCCCGAGAGATCCCCTCCTTACCCTTCCCCGTCTGCGAAGTTCTGAGCAGACGGGGAAGGTTCCCATGGCAACAGGACGCCTCTCAGGCGTCCTGCTTTCCATGGTGCTGAACAGATCTGTGCTGAAAGGCATAGATCTGTTCAGTGTAAGTAAAATACAGTGCAGTACAATATATATTGTTCTGTACTGTATTATACAGACATCAGACCCACTGGATCTTCAAGAACCAAGTGGGTCTGGGTCCAAAAAAAGTGAATAAAAGTGAAAAAAAAGTAAAAATCAAAAAACACATTTATCACTGATAAAAAATGAAAAAAATAAAATTCCCTACACATGTTTGGTATCGCCGCGTCCGTAATGACCTGATCTATAAAACGGTCATGTTACTTTACCCGAACGGTGAACACCATAAAAATAAAAAATAAAAAACTATGATGAAATTGAAATTTTGCCCACCTTACTTCCCAAAAAAGGTAATAAAAGTGATCAAAAAAGTCGCATGTACGCCAAAATTGTAACAATCAAACCGTCATCTCATCCCGCAAAAATCATACCCTACCCAAGATAATCGCCCAAAAACTGAAAAAACTATGGCTCTTAGACTATGGAGACACTAAAACATCATTTTTTTTGTTTCAAAAATGAAATCATTGTGTAAAACTTACATAAATAAAAAAAAGTATACATATTAGGTATCGCCGCGTCCGTATCGCCCGGCTCTATAAAAATATCACATGATCTAACCCCTCAGATGACCACCGTAAAAAAATAAAAATAAAAACGGTGTAAAAAAAGCCATTTTTGTCATCTTACGTCACAAAAAGTGTAATAGCAAGCAATCAAAAAGTCATATGCACCCCAAAATAGATGCCAATCAAACCGTCATCTCATCCCGCAAAAAATGAGACCCTACTTAAGATAATCGCCCAAAAACTGAAAAAACTATGGCTCTTAGACTATGGAGACACTAAAAATTTTTTTGGTTTTAAAAATGAAATCATTGTGTAAAACTTACATAATAAAAAAAATTGTATACATATTAGGTATCGCCGCGTCCGTGACAACCTGCTCTATAAAATTACCACATGATCTAACCTGTCAGATGAATGTTGTAAATAACAAAAAAAAAACGGTGCCAAAAAAGCTATTTCTTGTTACCTTGCCGCACAAAAAGTGTAATATAGAGCAACCAAAAATCATATGTACCCTAAACTAGTACCAACAAAACTGCCACCCTATCCCGTAGTTTCTAAAATGGGGTCACTTTTTTGGAGTTTCTACTCTAGGGGTGCATCAGGGGGGCTTCAAATGGGACATGGTGTAAAAAAAAACAGTCCAGCAAAACCTGCCTTCCAAAAACCATATGGTGTTCCTTTCCTTCTGCGCCCTGCCGTGTGCCCGTACAGCGGTTTACGACCACATATGGGGTGTTTCTGTAAACTACAGAATTAGGGCCATAAATAATGAGTTTTGTTTGGCTGTTAACCCTTGCTTTGTAACTGGAAAAAAAATATTAAAATGGAAAATCTGCCAAAAAAGTGAAATTTTGAAATTGTATCTCTATTTTCCATTAAATCTTGTGCAACACCTAAAGGGTTAACAAAGTTTGTAAAATCAGTTTTGAATACCTTGAGGGGTGTAGTTTCTTAGATGGGGTCACTTTTATGGAGTTTATAATCTAGGGGTGCATCAGTGGGGCTTCAAATGGGACATGGTGCCAAAAAAAACAGTCCAGCAAAATCAGCCCTCCAAAAACCAAACGGCGCACCTTTCACTCTACGCCCCGCTGTGTGCCCGTACAGTAGTTTACGGCCACATATTGGGTGTTTCTGTAAACAGCAGAGTCAGGGCAATAAAGATACAGTCTTGTTTGGCTGTTAACCCTTGCTTTGTTAGTGGAAAAAATGGGTTAAAATGGAAAATTAGGCAAAAAAATGAAATTCTCAAATTTCATCGCCATTTGCCAATAACTCTTGTGCAACACCTAAAGGGTTAACGACGTATGTAAAATCAGTTTTGAATACCTTGAGGGGTGTAGTTTCTTAGATGGGGTCACTTTTAGGGAGTTTCTCCTCTAGGGGTGCATCAGGGGGCTTCAAATGGGACATGGTGTAAATAAACCGGTCCATAAAAATCAGCCTTCCAAAAACCATACGGCGCACCTTTCCCTCTACGCCCCGCTGTGTGGCCGTACAGTAGTTTACGGCCACATATTGGGTGTTTCTGTAAACGGCAGAGTCAGGGCAATAAAGATACAGTCTTGTTTGGCTGTTAACCCTTGGTTTGTTAGTGGAAAAAAATGGGTTAAAATGAAAAATTAGACAAAAAAATGAAATTCTCAAATTTCCTCCCCATTTGCCAATAACTCTTGTGCAACACCTAAAGGGTTAACAACGTATGCAAAATCAGTTTTGAATACCTTGAGGGGTGTAGTTTCTTAGATGGGGTCATTTTTGGGTGGTTTCTATAATGTAAGCCTCACAAAGTGACTTGAGACCTGAACTGGTCCCTAAAAATTGAGTTTTTGCTTCTAAACTTCTAAGCCTTATAACATCCCCAAAAAATAAAATATCATTCCCAAAACAATTCAAACATGGAGTAGACATATGGGGAATGTAAAGTCATCACAATTTTTGGGGGTATTACTATGTATTACAAAAGTAGAGAAACTGAAACTTTGAAATTTGCAAATTTTTCCAAATTTTTTGTTAAATTAGGTATTTTTTGGTGCAAAAATAATTATTTTTTTCACTCCATTTTACCAGTGTCATGAAGTACAATATGTGACGAAAAAACAATCTCAGAACGGCCTGGATAAGTCAAAGCGTTTTAAAGTTATCAGCACTTAAAGGGACTCTGGTCAGATTTTCAAAAAATGGCCTGGTCCTAAGGTGTAAAAAGGCTGTGTCCTTAAGGGGTTAATTCCACTTTCCTTTCTCTGGATTCTGCAGTTCACATTTGAAGTCCTTGAGCTCTATCTGGTGGTCATACATGGCAACTGCACCTGTCCTGGCAATATGCTTGAAATTGTGAATCGTGCATTTCTGATGTGTAATCTCCACCTTTCCTGCTCGCTTCCATGAGCCCACAATGGTGAAATATGGGAATAGCGCTTTCCAAGACTCAAGTCATATCTCTAAACCTCAACCTCCAAAAGGGGAATTAGATAAGTTTGTTCACAAGATTCCAGCCCCCCACCCCGAGTCCACTAGCATTAGGGATGAGCCGAAGTCACTTTGCTCCAAACTTAGTTTTAATGCTGAAATTTCCCAGAACCTCACAATCGCCATATGGTCGACCCCTTGTAAAACCAGTAGAAATGACAACTTTTTTGGGGCTTGTGCTGCATGTGGGCCTTGGAGAGTGCACATGTCTTGTATCACACTACAATTGACAGTAAGCCATGGCCCAGAATCGATTCCCATCAATTCTGAAGTTTTTGCATTATAAAGATAAAGCACAGTGCCTGCCCCAGAATGACCCAACATTTGACAGTGTTCAAAATCAGGCCCGTACTGGACCAATTTAACAAGTTTGCTGCCCCCCCCCTCCCCCAAAAAAATAAAAAGAAATCTGCATATACGAGTCCTTAATACCGGGAGGGAGGATAAAATTCCGCCAGTACTGTCCAGAAAGGTATGGCATTAAGATATACAAACTCTGTGAGTGTAGCTCTGGGTACACCCTCAAGTTCCTTGTTTACTAAGGAAAAGATTCCCGGATAGAACCCCCAGAATGCCCCCCATCCTAGAAGTTAGTGGGAAGATAGTGTGGGACTTACTGCACCCACTGCTGGATAAGGGTTACCACCTCTATGTGGATAATTAGTACATGTGTCTTCCACTATTTCAGTCCCTGACTTCCAGAGCTACTGTAGCGTGCGGCACACTACGCAAAAAATCAGACAGGCCTCCCTAGATCCCTGATAGGGCAACCACAAAGAAGGCAACAGCAGGGCTCTCCCTCATGAGAAAATGCAGGTGGGATTTCCTTGTACTGACCGCCATTCATGGTAACACCAGCTTCAAAGCGTAGAGGCATGATGTAGCGACGTGGACGTGCTGCGCGCCCGTATTCCCGCTCCCTCCCGGCGCTGACTTGGCGCACCATGACGGTCCTGTGTACGGGGGCCTGCTGGTGCCGTGTGTAAGGCCTTGGAGGGACGCTTTCGTGTCGCGGCGATAGGCGGCAAGGCTGCCGGGACCCGATTACTGGCATTGTTGATGTGTATGTCTGGTGCTGCAGAGGTTTGGCGCTGGTGGTGAGACCCGATTACTGGCATTGGTCGATGTGTATGTCTGGTCTGCAGAGGCTTGGCGCTGGTGGGGAGCACCATCTGAAACTGCTGAACTCTGCTGTATTCTGGGAGGATCCGGCCACCGATAGAGGAGTGTAATGAAGAGATGCCTGGACGGATCCCCTGCTTCCAGAAAAGTCTGCAGATAATAGCTCCTGAGAGACAGGACCGAAGAGTGGTGAGACCAGACAACTTTCTTTTTTTTCTGGCTCATACATTACCCTGCTAATCCCCTATTAACTTTGTATAAAGAACTGGAGAAGGTGTTGGGTTAAGGGAAAACCCTCAATGGTGTAATGGGGCCGACCGGCGACTCGCTTTACTCATGCTTTGCCTACATATTTATTGCCTGCAGGTCCTAGGGGTCTAATCCAGTTACTAACTATCTAACTTATTAATTCTCCAACCCATCAACTGCTCAATATACTTTATGTGCCCCGTCTTCTGTTTCTTCCCCTCCCCCTATTTGTGGAGATAACTAATATCGGCTGGCATGCCGGCTGACAGTGGTCAGTTACCTTTTATTGCAATCGTCGGACAGCATGCCAACTTTCAGTCATAACTTACACAGAGGAACTGTGCAATATTGTGTTATCTTTTCAAACATTGCATAATATATATATAGATAACAAGTGCCTTTTAGCAGACTGTGCCACCTAAATACAACAGGAAATCCGTGGGGATGGCCTCCCCAAAAGGTGGGGGGGGGGGGGGGGGGTAGCCCCCAAGTCAGAATGGAAAAATATCTAAAACCTCTGATATCCAAGACCAGAGGGGGGCATAAAACTTTAGCTTCAGCAGAAGGTGAGGAGGAGCTGGTCTATTGGATGGAGAAAACGACGGCAAGGGTTAATGATATGAATGAAGACCGTTTTGATACGATAGATAAGAAGTTAGAGGACATATTGGGAGTGGTTAAGACCACTAATCAATCGGTGGCAGATATAGCGGCTATTACATTAATTAAGGACGACATGAATAAAATGAGGTCAAAAGTTAAAGATATTGAAACGGAGCTATGTGGAGTAAAAATGGATTATGCAAATATGCGCAAAAAGGTAGAAGAACTTGACCAAGACCGCATGAGGTTAAGGGTGAAGTTGACCCATCTGGAGGATAGATCTCGTAGATAAAATCTACGATTAATAGGTTTTTGAGAAGGAGGACCCTGCTGGGTTTGTACAAAAATGGCTAATACAATTGTTGGGTTCCAATCATGGCTCTCCTATGTTTTGTGTAGAACGGGCCCAAAGAATTCCATCTAAAAAGCCCCCGATTGGTAGCTCCCCCCACACCTTACTGGCCAAAATGTAATGCTCTGATGATAGGGACTGGGTCCTCAAACGCAAAAGAGAACTGCAGGAGATTGAGTACAATGGTAGTCAGAGATCTATCCAGAATATCACGAGATTAAAAAAAGGCTGCAGGCAGCTAGTATTACATATTCTATGATATACCCCGCAGAATTAAGAATTGTTTATAGGGACTCTGTAAGTTTTTTTGTTAAACCTGCAGATGCCCTTGAATGGTTGAATTCGGCAGGCATATAGGAAATAACTCTCTCTGCTTTTGAAGTCTGGGCGCTGGGGTGGAGATGGGGGGAGGGATCGAGCAAAGGTGGGTGGGGCATAATGGAAGAGGTTGACGAGGTTGTATACACTTATGAACCATGTTGAGGGGTCGGGGGTGGGCTAGGGAGGATGGGGAGGGCACGGTTGTCATCACTGGGCAGAATGGGCCCCCCACAGAATGCAACTTTGAATGATTCATAAAGTTCTAACATGGAATGCACACGGGTTGGGGGACAAAACTAAGAGGGTCATTGTCTTTGATTTAATATCCAAACACCCTCCCGCGATTGTTGGTTTGCTTGAAACACACGCTTCATCGGAGATTCCGCCATACCTAAAGAAAAAGTGGGCAAAACACGAATATCATTCTTGTCTCGTTGGGTTAGTGTATACGTTCATTAAGGGGTGGATTATGAGCCACTGGACCACTTGATTGATAAAGAGGGGAGATTCGTTTTTTTACACTGTTGATGGAATGGTCAGATCTGTATATTGGCCTTTGTATACATCCCTCCACCATTTGCTGTGAGTGTCCTTAATCGATTGGCCGCGTTTATTTACAAAAGAGAGCGGTGTCCTGTATTAGTCTCGGGGGACCCTGAAATGGACAGAGTCTCTAATGCTGCCAAACATAAAGGAAACTCGGGGAAACACTCACCACTCTATAATTTTTGTCAGGAAGTGGCGCTAATTGACATTTGGCGTGATATATACGGGAATAGGAAGGTTTACTCTTGCTATAGTAATACATATAAAGCCATTTCAAGGATTGACTTAGCATCTGCCAATAGCGATATGATTGTTAGGCCAGCAGTCCGTGCCGGCACCGCTGCCCCTAACCGCAGGCACGGGCTCCCTCTTTTTCCACCTGTCGTCCTGCTGACAAACAATGGCAGCAACTTGCTTAACTCTGCTACATATGTTCCAGGCCAGAGTTTCCTTCCTGCTGGAGCCTTGCATTAGTGTTGAAACTTGCATGGGTGTGTCTCTCTTCACCTAGGAGGCAACACATACAAGCCCTCTGTCTCAGCAGCCTATGGCTGGATTGCAGCAGGTATTTAAAGGCACTTCCTACTACAGGATGTTGCCTGAGCAACCTCAGTGTCTAGTCCCTGTGCAAAGGTGTTTATCTTGTCTGCCTTCCTGTGTACCGAATCCTGCTATTGTACTCCTGGACTTTGCTTTCTGCCACCTGCCTCTGACCTCATTTATGGACTTTGCCTGTTTGCCACCTGCTCCTGACCTCGGATCTTGTTTGCTGACATCGCTTGATTGCCGCCTGTCCTGACCCATACCTCCAGGCCTCCTCGTACATCCCCTTGGTGCTTGCACCGAGCACTCTGACCCCCAGGTCAGCTGCCACTGACTTGGGGACTACTATGGAGTGGCACCTGGCAGCTACCCTACGGCCCAAGCCTATCCCCACCATTAGGGGCTCTAGTGAATACCAGGTAGCTGCTTAGTTACGCCCCTCCGGAGTATACTCAGTGGCGCAGTGGGTCCACACCCGCTTGCATAACAGTTTGCTCAGGCCATGGACCCCGCTGATCTGAACCCTCCAAGTGCCACCGAGTTACACCAGGAGTTGGCTCAGCAGCGTGAGCGTCAGGATCAAATATTATCCTACCTACGCAATGTGAAAATGCGTCTAAATGACCTGACATCAGCTAACCTAGTGTCATCAAGCTTCTCTAGCCCGGTTAACGCGACTTCCGCTCCGACCTCTTCCTACGTACCAGGATCTGGACCTCGTCTCTCAGCTCCTCCACGTTTTAATGGTGACCCCAAGCAGTGCCGGGGGTTCATAAACCAATGTACCCTTCATTTTGAACTTTTGCCTCACCAATTTGCCTCGGACCGAGCCAAAGTGGCATTTCTTATGTCTCACCTCACAGGGGAGGCACTGGCCTGGATCAATCCCCTCTGGGAAAGGAATGACCCAGTCATAATGGATCTTCAGGTCTTCCTAGAGACCTTCCGCAAGGTGTTCGATGAGCCTGGATGCACCACTTCTGTCACATCCTCCCTACTGCGGTTGCGTCAAAGGAACCAATCCGTGGGCCAGTATGCAGTCCAGTTCCGTACGATAGCCTCTGAACTAGGCTGGAATAATGAGGCACTGGTGGCCATTTTTTGGGAAGGCCTCTGTGGGAGAATTAAAGATGAGCTGGCCGGACGGGATGTTCCTTCCACTCTGGACGACCTCATCTCCCTGGCTGCTCGAATTGACTTGTGGTTCCAGGAACGTGCCAGAGAAGTGGCACGTGAGGGGAAGCCTTGTCATCTGGCATCTTCTCTTCAGCAAGCTCCTAACCCTCTGCCTTCCATGTTGTCTGCAGTTCCTGAACCCATGCAGGTCGACTGAGTTAGGCTATCGTGATCACTGCCTTGCCAAAGGACTTGTCATTTGGAGATAATCGGTTCACGAAGACGGCTCTTCTGGATCGGCAGGAAACTTCCTGCAGCAAGCCATAGTGAATCAATATTGTATTCCAGTCCGACGCCTGCAGAGACCATTGATGGTGTCATCCGTCGATGGAAGGGCTCTATCAGAGTCCGTACAATTTTGTACTGAACCTGTAAGACTACAGGTGGAAGCTCTTCATACAGAAGAGATTTTGTTCCTGATTCTTCGAAGTCTTTCTCACTCTCTCCTTTTGGGGCTTCCATGGCTCCCTACCCATGAACCTGTTCTTGACTGGAAGTCTGGAGAGGTGCTTCGTTGGGGACAGTACTGCCTTGGAAAGTGTCTTTCTCCTGTTCAGCCTGCTCAGTTACCCCGGGTACCACCAAATCTTGAAAATCTGCCTGCAGCATACCATGCCTCTGCCGACGTCCAGGGCCGGTGCAAGGATTTTTGCCGCCCTAGGCAAAGATCCATTTTGCTGCCCCCTCATGTCACTCACTCACTGACAGACACACACACTGAATGACGTACACAGAAACTGACAGACAGACACTCACTGACAGACAGACACTCACTGACAGACAGACACACACACACATATATATATATACTCACTGACAGATAGACACACACACATATACTCACTGACAGACACACACACACATATACTCACTGACAGACAGACACACACACACATATACTCACAGACAGACAGACACACACATATACTCACTGACTGTACCAGTAGAGGCCTCATTAAAAAAAAAAAAAAAAAGATTCATGGATCGTGGTTACCCCATCGGTACACTAACACCTGCCTATGCCCGCGACCGTACTTCCCTTCTCACCCCCAAAAAAAAAGATAACATCTAGCGACAATGTTTCCCTAACAAAGGCGCAAGAGATACGCCTGATCAGTACATTTAATGAGGCCTCTACTGGTATAAGAGAAATAATCTCAAAACATTGGCATGTACTTAGAATGGACCCTGACCTCTGTGAGACTATAAAAGAACGTCCAAGTATAACGTACAGGAGAGGCAAAAGTGTACGTGATTGGACGGTGAATAGTCACTTCTCACCAATACCAGCACCTAAAACCTGGTTGGAAAGAGTAATCCATGGAAATTATAGATGTAGTGGATGCATAGCCTGCAAATACATGCAATGTGGAAAATTCTTTAAGAGCAGTAATACGGGTAAAACGTACGTCATCAGGGACCTGATTAACTGCAAAACCACAGGAGTTGTTTATAAAATCACATGCTCCTGCGACAAGGAATATATTGGTAAAACAAAAAGGGAACTAAGAAGGAGGATCGGGGAACATATAGGCGACATTCACAATTGTAGGGACACCTCTGTCTCGTGTCATGTAAGGACTGAACATGGCGGGGATTCAAGGTGCCTCTCCTTTATGGGCATTGAGAAAGTCAAACCACCAATGAGGTGTGGAGATTGGAATAAGAGAATCCTTCAATGTGAGGCAAGATGGATATTTTATTTAAAAACTGTATATCCTGTTTTATCTGAGTGTATTGCCACAGATGACGTAATCCGGAACTGTCTAATGGGAGTATTGACATAACTATTCGTTATTCATACCCCCTCCATCTGCATCTCACAACTAATCCTGTGAGGATATATGTGCTGAAAAACCTGCTAAATAAATCCATATTGAGTGATTGTATTGAACAAATCTGCCATTCGGCATCAGAGATTGGCAACACGAGACGCATAGACACAGACGCACGGAGCTTCCGGCAGCCCCAATAATCATGTGACGCCGACTTCTGGTAGAAGCGGAGCGCGCAGTAACAGGGTGCGTTCCACATGCGTGCCACAGCGGTGAGTAGGCGGAAGGGGGTGGTAACTGCCTGAGGCGCCGGATTTAAAAGGCGATATGGCGTATCATGCCGTATCTCCGTACATTTTGCACTTTGCAGTGAGACGAGGGTATTTTGGGGACACTTTCCCATACTCTGTAGGGACGAGTACCACTGACCGTCCGTACACCCTCCAAACTACAAGGAAGGAATCTTGATCCTGAAGTAGTAAGTAGAGGATACATACCAAATAGCTATTTTTGATGTCTGTATGATTAAGTATACTTAGTGATCACGGTCTCTTGCGTGTCCTTTTCTGTTTTTTAGAAACCCTTTGACTTCAGTAAGCCCCTGATGAGTTCCGACTCTATGGAATGAAACATGGCATGTAGGGCTATTTAGTAAGGGCTTTACAGGGACTAGGCCCCATTATAGGGACAGGTTCCGTATGGGGTCGCCCCTGTCGGGGCGGGTGCTTTGTGTTGGTTACGCAGGCAAATTTGGATAGCCCCTGAATCCCCTACATAGGGAGGGCTTTAGACTAGGGCACAATAGGAGTGTCCATTCCGCCATACCCACAGAAGCACTGGTCACCAGTGCCCCACTGTTACACCAGGGCACTGACGCCAACCACTGTTGCTGGTCGTGTGTCTACAGGACGGGGTAAGATCTACCCATAACTATCCTTTCCGAGGCCCCAGACGGTGGCAATATATGTATATATACAGTACAGACCAAAAGTTTGGACACACCTTCTCATTCAAAGAGTTTTCTTTATTTTCATGACTATGAAGGCATCAAAACTATGAATTAACAAATGTGGAATTATATACATAACAAACAAGTGTGAAACAACTGAAAATATGTCATATTCTAGGTTCTTCAAAGTAGCCACTGTAACAGAACTATGCCGCATGTCTGGACTGTTAATAGGACCGAACGCGGTTGGAATTTGTGACAGACCCATCCGTATGGACTAAAAAATGGCACCCAGATAGCTAATTTTATTGTATTTGTGTACTCTGAGCGGCATTCACCTAATGATATGCCCTCAGACTTGAGCTATCGGGGAATAGGTTAAATGTCTGTGTTTGCTGTGAGGGTGTGACATTGTGTGTTTGGGTGGTGATTCCTGTCCTGTTGTTCCCACATGTGTATAGGTGATTTCCCTTTGTCCTGAGAGATAATTGAATTGCTCTTCGGGTGTATCCAGGGCAGAGAGGAGGAAACCATGATGCATTGTGGGGATGTGTTGTGTCTGTGTATCCTGAGTGCTACGTATCTGTCCTGTGTCACAGTCCTCCTTCTGGTCCCCTAGGGGCGTGTACACCAGATGGGGACCTGCATAAATACGGGCGGGTAGCCCTCAATAAAGTGTTCATGTTTTTCTAACCCTTCAAAACGGAGCCTCGTCTCGTTCTTGAGAGGGAAAATATGGGATCGTTACGCCGCTCTTTTTACCGCTGAACCCGACTCTACCTCTGGAACGCGTGGATGGGGTTATACCAGCTGCCCTCGTACCCAGCAGCTTGCCAGGAAAAGGAAGTCCCCAACGGCCGATACTCTCTCACTATCTGGGTAGCCGTTACAGCCACCTTTTGCTTTGATTACTGCTTTGCACACTCTTGGCGAGCTTCAAGAGGTAGTCACCTAAAAAAGGTCTTCCAATAGTCTTGAAGGAGTTCCCAGAGATGCTTAGCACTTGTTGGCCCTTTTGCCTTCACTCTGCTGTCCAGCTCACCCCAAACCATCTCGATTGGGTTCAGGTCTGGTGACTGTGGAGGCCAGGTCATCTGGCGCAGCACCCCATCACTCTTCTTCATGGTCAAATAGCCCTTACTTTCAAAGTTTTCCCAATTTTTCAGCTGACTGACAGACCTTCATTTCTTAAAGTAATGATGGCCACTCGTTTTTCTTTACTTAGCTGCTTTTTTCTTGCCATAATACAAATTCTAACAGTCTATTCAGTAGGACTATCAGCTGTGTATCCACCTGACTTCTCCTCAACGCAACTGATGGTCCCAACCCCATTTATAAGGCAAAAAAACCCACTTATTAAACCTCACAGGGCACACCTGTGAAGTTAAAACCATTTCAGGGGACTACCTCTTGAAGCTCATCAAGAGAATGCCAAGAGTGTGCAAAGCAGTAATCAAAGCAAAAGGTGGCTACTTTGAAGAACCTAGAATATGACATATTTTCAGTTGTTTCACACTTGTTTGTTATGTATATAATTCCACGTGTTAATTTATAGTTTTGATGCCTTCAGTGTGAATCTACAATTTTCATAGTCATGAAAATAAAGAAAACTCTTTGAATGAGAAGGTGTGTCCAAACTTTTGGTCTGTACTGTATGTATGTTTTTGTTTCGTCCCACTGCAACCACCTATGCTTTTAGAAGATAAATTAGTAAAAGTTTATATTTTATTATACCTAGTCCACATGTGGAATTAAGAGGGAGAAACACCTAAGAACTTAAAAAACGCCCCCCAAGTTCTGGCATAAATTTTGGTGGTTACAAGTTTTCTACTTAGCAACATGGTGGCAACAACAGACTCTGATAACCCCTTGTCTAACAACAAGCGCCGCTCAAAAGCCACGCCGTCAAATGGAGTCCCTTCACTGGGGGATGAACAATTGGGCCTTACATAAGAAGATCCGGGATCTCCAGCTGACTCAGGGATCGGCTATAGACATGATCCTTAGCCAGTAAAACCATGCTCGCCGGGGCCAGAGTATTATCCTTGCCTTGTCCTCTCTGACCTTCTTCAGAATCCTGGGGATAATATGAAGAGGGGGAAATGCATATAATAGACCCTGGCTCCAAGGCTGAAGCAAGGCGTCTACTGCATTCGGAAGGTCTGTTCGCGATAGGGAGAAAAACTTCTCCACCTTCCTGTTTCCTCTGGTGGCAAACAAATATATTAGCGATAATCCCCAGAGTCTGACTATCCTGGATAAAATGGATTGATTGAGGGACCATTCCCTCTGATCCAGAGCCCGACGACTCAAATAATCCTCCTTCCAATTGTCCACACCCCTGATGTGAAGAGCCGGCAAGGACAAGGCTCTCCCTCTACTAGGGAAAAAATCTGAACCGCCAGAGCTCCCAGAGACTCGGACCGTGTTCCGCCTTGATGGTTCAGATATGCTACAACGGAACCATTGTCTGATAATATCTTCACATGTCGGTCTTTGATTAGGGGAAGAACTTCTTGTAGGGACCGAATGACGGCCATGAGCTCCTTCAGGTTTGAAGACCTGTCCGAGATCGGGCAAATCCCATAATCCCTGGATTAAGGTCTCTCCCACATGCGCCCCCCATCCCCGTGGGCTGACATCTGTGGTTATCACAAGGGGGTTTACAACTCTCAAGAAAACGCCCTGGATTAGATTGTCCAGAGAAAGCCACCAATCTAGGGCCTGACATGTCTAAGCAGAAATAAAAAAATTCTTCTCTAGGTCTGTTGTCTTGCCTGACCAAGCCCCTAAAATCTCCCACTGCAGCGCTCTGCAATGTACCTGGGCCCATTGCACAGCCGGGATACAGGCGGTCAGGGTTCCCAACACTGACATCCCTTTCCTTATAGAAACTTGGGGTTGTCTATCAGGGAGTGAACCACTGACCTTACCTTCTGGGTTTTTTCTGGAGTTAAAAAGGATCTCTGAACCACTGAGTTCAGCATTATTCCCAGGAACTGCTGCTTCCTTTCTGGAACTAGCCTCGACTTCTCCTCGTTTGCGATCCAACCGAGGGTCGACATGATCTGCGTCACCAGCTGTAAAGGGGGAATATTAATCACCAATATTTATGCAAATATCGATGATTAATATTCATAAATAGGAGGAGGCGTCTATTGATAACTCCGCCTATTTATGCCTTTATATAACAACAATACTTTTGCTATGCCTTACACTGATCGCTACGCTAGCTGCATGCGCCTTACTAGACTAACTATCACCAATAACTACACGCCACACAGATAGTCATAAGTAACAGTATTTATTACTAACAATACACTACGCACGCAATACTAACAATACAGCACTACAAATCCTAAACTACACTACACGTTCCCGATTCCACCCATAAACTAACTACACAGTTCACACATACAAGTATATTAACAATAACCCACCCGTCTGTACTTACTGTCCCTACGGGGTTAACGAAGGGTTAATTAATTGTTTGCAGAGCAGAGGCATGCTCTACAGAGGATTGTTTGCAGAGCAGAGGCATGCTCTACAGAGAAGGGAAGCAGGGTAACCACCAGGGGTTAATCAGGGCCACCAGGGTACATCAGGGAACAGGGCAACAAGGGGTGTCCAGGGATAATAGGGTCGACGAGGGGTGTACAGGATAGGGAACCAGGGCATGGGCAGGCAAGGGACCAGGGGTGTCCAGGGGTAACCAGGGGAGAGATCAGGGGATCAGGGGTGTAGGGAAAGGACACAATGGCAGGCAAGGGACCAGGGGTGAACAGTAGGGGATAGAATACCAGCAGGGGAGCTGGGGTTCTGGCAGGGAAGGGGTTAAGAACAGTAGCAATGCTGCTGAGGTAATCAGGGGCACAGAAGGGGTATAGGAGGGGGAGGTTGATACTTAGGGTTACTGCTCGTTCTTCTAGGGGGATCCTCGCCAGCCAGGGGGCCGCTCTGTAAGGAGCGCCGATCGCGCTCTCCTCTGCGGGGGCGGCAGGGGTCTGGTCGGGGTCTTCTTAGGGGGGGTGGTCCGGTCGGGCGCTCTGCTCTGAGCGCAGGACGCGCTCTCCTCCACGTGTGGGGGGCCCAGACCCTAACTGCTGAGTGCCGGGGCCGCCGGATATTTATCCCCCCGGCGGCCCGCACTCCCGCGCCCACCAGGGGGGCGCGCGCGCCCCCATCATCCACATGGGCCGGCGCAGTGATATGACGTCACTGCGGCGGCCAGCACATCGGGGACACGCTGCAGACAGGTGGGAGAAGCCTTTGATCTCCCCTTCTTCTCCCCTTCTTCTATCATGTGTAATTATCTCCAGCGGCGCTGGGGATAATTACAACAAAGGGCTCAGATTCTGTTGAATCTGAGCTCTTTGTATCCATCAGGATGACCGGACCCTTGTCCGGTCATTCTGATGCAATTAGCCAGATTGCATCGGTGTGAATGCTTGGGGCACATTCACACCGATGCACCTGGTTTCAGTTGTAGGAGGGGGGGGGGGGATATATATAATATAAATGCGTATGGATGCTTGGGGCACATCCATACACATGTATACATTAATATTAGTCACATATATTATATAAGGGGGCACATTATTATATAAGGGCACAAGCCCCTACACTATAAGGGGGCACAAGCCCCTACATCATAAGGGGGCACAAGCCCCTACATCACAAGGGGGCACAAGCCCCTACATCTAAAGGGGGCACAAGCCCCTACATCACAAGGGGGCACAAGCCCCTACATCACAAGGGGGCACAAGTCCCTACATCACAAGGGGGCACATATTTCCCACAGGGGCCACCATGAGCCCCTGGGGATCACCATGGGCAGACGTGCGCAGATGCTGGGCACATTTGCGCACATCGTCCCATGATGCTATGTCTTATGTATCCACATATATACCATACATGCCCGCACGTGTTTGCAGGCATGCATGGATATATATGCATACGTCTCAACCGTTCCTCAACACCTGCTGAACATGATCTAAACATTTTTGACTTGATGGGGCTACAATCAGGAAGTAGTCTAGATACGGTACAAATGGGATGTCTTTTTCCCTTATATGGGCTGCCATCTCTGAGACCAGTTTTGTGAATATTCTCCGGGCCATTGAAATCCCAAAGGGTAATATCTGGAATTGAAAATGTCTCAATCTCTCCTAAAATCTCATCGTCACTCTGAGGTATTTCTGGTGTTCTGGAAAAATTGGAAGATGGTAATAGGCATCCTTGATGTCCAATACCGCCATAAAGCAGTCCTTGTAGAGGAGCTCCACTACTGATTTTATTGTCTCCATCTTGAACCGTCTGTATTGTAGATATTTGTTTAGAGACTTTAGGTTTATAATTGTTCTGTAGTCTCCATTTAGCTTTTTGACCAAAAAATAAAATAAAAAAGTGGAATAGTATCCTGTCCCTTCTTCTCTTTCTGGACATGGAATAAGCGCTCCCTTCTGAATAAGATTTAAAACCTCTTTTTCTAAGGAGGCCTGAACTGAGCGTCCTACTTTGGTTAAGCGAAGGATTCAGGCGCTGTTTGTTATTTTTGACCAGGCTGGGAGGAAATTTTTTATTCCCTTACGTCCTACCAGCAGCACAGATGGGGTTAACTGCCCCCTGTGGACTGGTAGGACCGGCGGAATTTTAATGAGCCCAAAAGAACCAATGAACAAACTCCAGCTCCCATAAAGGGAGGGAATCACCCCCCAGTCCACCGTGTTTTTTTCTGTCCTTTGGACAGGTGGACTGGCGAGGTGCTCCCCCCTCTTTGGGGGAGCAGGAGGCTGTATTTTTAATGGGGGTTTCCTTCTTTTTTCTCCCCCATTTGTCTCCTTTTTTATTGCTGTCTGCGCTTATTGTTGCGCTCTTTTTTTCCCCCCATCGGACCTACCTCTGGTCCTACGGCTTACTTGGGGGTAGTGCGGTACCATTTCTTGGTGCGGCCCTCTCCTCCTGTGGCTGGCTGTGCCGCGCTCTCTCCTGCGCTCCGATGCCGGCGGGGCATGGGCGCCGCCATGACCGGAGGTGACGCGCGGCTGGCGGCGACGTCACTTCCGGTTTCTCCGTCCGGCGGCGCTTTTTCCTGCTGCCGGCCGGAGCATTTCACAGGGTGGGGGGGCATTTCTTTTATTATTATTAAATATAAATATAGAGATAATATTAGGTTATTTTAAACCTAAATTATATATAGATGGTGGGGGTGATGCCTTAGGGGGATGTATTTCAACAGGAAATTCTACCACTGGGCAGAGTTTTTTCCTTTTTAAGCTCCCTGATCCCATCATTCTGTCTCTGGTTGCGCTGCTTTGACAAGCTAGCTCCAGAGTCCTTTTGCGCTTTGTCTGAGAGTTCCTCTGTCTTTTGACTGTAATTTCTTCAGCCACTGTTTTTTTCCAGTGTTGGTGGGCATACCGTTATGTTATTTTTTACTCCCTGTCGTTGGGCTTTAGGGATGTTTTAATCTTTCCTTTCGTTACAGTGATGGCTTCTCCTAGAGAGTCAGATCAGCAGCGGAAGTCGTCGGCCAAGAGGAAACACCTGGCCTGTTATGACAGCAACATAGACGACAGTTGTCGTTCCCGCACCACCACTGAACCCACTATGCAAGATATGTACCAGTGGGCGAAGACGTATGTGGACGACTCCATGAAGGGGGTAGTGAGTTTACTGAATGAGAGGCTACCGGTTCCCTCCCAGACTCCGATGGAAGTTGCCACCCCTGCTGACAGACCCACGCCCTTCTCAGTGGGGTCATCTTCCTCTGAGGAATCAACTTCGTGCTTTTTTCCACCTGAAAAAATGCTGAAGTTATTGAAGTCCATCAGGTCGGGGGACCATGATGTTGACACAGGGGAGTCCTCCGATCCCGCCGGTCGGACACAGCGTGTCTTCAAGGCGGATGAGACCCTTCTTTCTGTGATGTGCTCAGAATGGAGGAAACCGGAAAAAGGTCCAGTCCTCACCAGAAAGTTAAAATTGATGTTCCCGATGGCCAAAACCTTGGTGGAATCATGGGGTTCCATTCTCAAGGTGGACATGGCTATAGCCAAATTGTCCAGGCGCACTCTGGTCGCTGGGTCTAGTCTGCAGGACCCTCTCGTTAGGAGGGCAGAGTGCACCCTGAGAAGGAGCTACTCGGCGGCCGCAGCCTCAACGTCTATTGCGGCTACGGAGGTCACTTCCTTTTTGCGTTCCAAGTTGAACCAGATTCAAACGGATGTCGACCAGAGTGTCTCCCGGGACGATATCCTGGTCGCATTTAAATCGGTTAATTTGGCCATGGACTTTTTATGTGACACGTCCCAGTTACAACTGAAGTTGGCAGCCAAAACAATGGCCCTAGTGTCGGCTGCCCGAAGACCTTTATGGCTGAAACCCTGGAATGCGTATAACGCTTCTAAATACAATTTGTGTGGGCTCCCCTTCGAGCCGGACCGCCAGTTCGGTATTAGACAAGATCATGGAGGGACTCTCCGATAAGAAAGGGAAGAGTCTTCCCCAACAGCCCAACAGGGTCGTGGCAGGCAAGATCGCGGAGGCAGAGCCGGACAGCAGGCCAGGGCACGCAGAGATTGGGGGGGGCATTCTCGAAGATCCTCGAGACGCTCCCGCAAACCCACCAAGGAGGCAAAACCCTCCTGACTATGGGCCTCTCAGAGGCTCTTGGTTAAACCCTGCTGCCCCTGCCGTTACGCCTATGGATTTTCCCGTACCCCTCCCCCAGCTTCCCGTGGGGGGACGTCTTTCCCACTTCAAACATGTATGGGCCCAGGAAATTTCAGACTCCTGGGTTCAAAGCATAGTTTCTGCTGGTTATCTAATAGATCTCGTTTCTCTCCCCCCAGAAAGATTCATCGCTACTCGAAGATTTCTGCCTGCCAAACAGAGGATCCTAGAGTCCTATATATTTAGGACTACATTTCCAAGGGAGCCCTGGAGGAGGTATCGGCAGGGGAGAGGGGTCTAGGGATTTATTCTCCAGTATTCCTGGTGCCCAAGAAAACAGGAGATCTCCGGATGATCATAGATTTGAGATTTCTCAATCGATTCGTAAGGAGAACCAGGTTCCGGATGGAAACCATAAGGTCAGTCAGCCACATCCTCAACCCTGGAGACGTGATGGCTACTCTGGACCTCAAGGATGCTTACCTCCACATCCCGATCCACCCCTCCTCTCGGAAATTTCTCAGGATCGCGGTCCAGATTTCAGGAGTGCGCAGGCATTTTCAGTTTGCTGCCCTCCCTTTCAGAATCTCATCTGCCCCTCTTATGTTCACCAAGGTGGTAGTGTCGGTGGTGGCAGCTCTGAGACTTCAGGGACTGACCATTGTTCTCTACTTGGACGATTGGTTTCTTCTAGCCTCTTCAGTTCCAATACTTACCCATCATCTTCATGTCGCAATTTCCTTTCTGCTCCGCCTAGGCTGGATCATCAACTGGCAGAAGTCGAATGTGAGCCCATCAACTTCAATCCATTACTTAGGATTCGTAGTCGACTCTCTGGAGATGTCCCTCCAGTTGACGCCAGAAAGAAGAGCGCGGATTCAGGACCTGGCGAGGATCCTTTCTGTCCCACGTCGAGTCTCCATCCGGACTCTCATGAAGATGCTGGGGCTCATGTCACCGGCTGCAGTCCCTTGGGTCTTATGGCACCTCCGTCCTCTTTAATCGGAGGTCTTAGATAAATGGAACGGCAGCCCTGCGGGGCTAGATTCCCTGTGCTCCCTATCCAACCAAACCCGGAATTCCCTCAGATGGTGGTTCCATCTGCCAGCAGGAAAGTCTATGACCCAACCAGATTGGCTCATATTGACAACAGACGCGTCCCTTGTAGGCTGGGGCGCCCATTTAGACGGATCCCCAGTTCGGGGATCTTGGTCTCCTCAGGAGCGGCATCTTTCTTCGAATCTCCGCGCTATCTGGCTAGCCCTCCTCCACTTCGCCCCTCAGATCCGGGACAAGGCAGTGAAAGTCCAGTCAGATAACATGACTGTGGTGCTTTATATAAACAAGCAGGGAGGCACAAGATCCTTACCCCTTCTTTCAGAGATCGGGGTAATTCTGCGGTGGGCAGAGCTGAACCTATCCCATTTATCTGCCACTCACATCCGAGGCTCCCTCAACATCATTGCGGATCGCCTAAGTCGCGGCTTACCGACCATGGAGTGGTCACTACATCCGGTGATCTTCAGGCAGTTAGTCCACAGATGGGGCATGCCAGAGGTGGATCTCATGGCAACCAGGTTTAACGCCAAGGTGCAGAGGTTCTGTTCCCTATACAGGGAGGACAACCCCCTGGCGATAGACGCTCTGACGATACCATGGAGGTTTAGGCTGGCTTACATCTTCCCTCCTTTTTCCATGATACCGAGGGTATTGATGAAAATCCGTCAGGATCAGGCCTCGGTAATAGCCATCATACCATTTTGGCCCAGGAGATCCTGGTTTACCCAGCTCATTCAGATGAGTCGGGGACAATATTGGAGACTCCCCCCGGAGCAGACCCTGGTGTCGTGGGACACTCATCTCTGCCCAGATTCAACCTGACAGCCTGGAGGTTGATCAGTCCCTTCCCAGAGTGGGAGGGCTCTCTGAGTCGGTCCTGAGAACCCTGTCGCATTCCAGAGCAGAGTCTACGAAGGCGGCCTACTCCCGGATTATGAGGATCTTCACGTCATGGTGTAGTTCCAACCAGGTGGCGTCTGCAGATCCGCCCCTTCCTGCGATATTACAGTTCCTTCAGGATGGACTAGATAAAGGTCTCTCCCCATCTACCCTGAAGGTTCAAGTCTTTTCCATCTCGGCCTGTCTCAACAGACCATACTCTCGGGACCCGCTCATCAAACGCTTCCTTAAGGGAGATGAAAGATTGAAGCCTACAATACTGAAACCCGTTCCCCAATGGGACCTATCAGTAGTTCTCAAGGGGTTAGCATCTCCCCCCCCCCTTTGAACGAGGCAAACTTTAAATTCTTAACTCTTTAAGTGGTCTTTCTTCTGGCTATAACCTCAGCCAAGAGAATCTCTGAGCTGCAAGCTTTTTCTGCAATGCATCCATATATCATTATTTTTTACAGGACAGAGTCCTTCTGAAATTTCTACCTTATTTTAGACCTAAGGTTCCAACTTTTCAAAATATTAACCAGGTAATCTCCCTACCTGTGTTATTCTCCGCCTCCTCCTCCTCTGATGCTCCGGTTAGACATCCACTGGACATTTCGAGATGCCTCCAGGTCTATGTGGATAGATCCAGGGAGTTCAGGATAGATGAGAACCTCTTCATCCTGTTTGCCAGTAAGTCTAAAGGCCGTAAAGCGTCTAAAGCTACTATTAGTCGCTGGGTCAGGGAAGCCATCAGGGAGGCTTTTATGTCCCAATCTTTAGATCCTCCAGAGTTTGTGAGGGCCCATTCTACTAGGGCTGTTGCAACCTCTGTTGCGGAGAGAAGCCTTCTCCCCTTAGAGTTGATCTGTAAGGCGGCTTCCTGGAGCTCTGAATCAACCTTCATCTCTCATTATAGAATAGATGCTAAGGTAGCAGAGTTTTCGGCCTTCGGGCAGACAGTTCTTACTTCTGCCAGGCATGAGGACCCTCCCTAGGGGATTCTTCTTGCCATCTCCCCATCTGTGCTACTGGTAGGACGTAAGGGAATCGTTAATTTCTAACGATATGTTTTCCCTTAGTCCTAACAGCAGCACACAAATTTTCCCACCCTAAGTACATTCTTGATAGACACGGTGGGCTGGGGGGGGGGGTGATCCCCTCCCTTTATGGGAGCTGGAGTTTGTTCATTGGTTCTTTTGGGCTTATTAAAATTCTGCCGATCCTACCAGTCCACAGGGGGCAGTTAACCCAATCTGTGCTGCTGTTAGGACTAAGGGAAAACAAATTATCGTTAGAAATTAACAAATCTTCCTCCCACCCTGGCGTCATTGTGGATCATGTTTTCTGGCAGGATCTGAGGGCCGATTCCTAAACAAAAACCCCCTGGATCTGGAAAATTTTCACTTATCGTTCTTTCCCCGGGCTTCTTTCCCTATCCTTTACCAGTCTGTCTTTTTGAATTGAAAATTTTTGTCTACGAAAGGAATGAGGCAGGGAAGAAGGAAACCCCTTTTTTTCTATCTCCCGCTTTCTCTAGGATATAGTCTAAAGTTGAGCCAAAAAGGTATTTACCCTCACATGGGATGCTACAAAGGGTACTTTTAGAGGCCACATCACCCGACAAATTTTAGCAATAATGCTCGATGAGCAGAATTAGCCATAGACGAGGCCCTGGCAGATAGCCTAACTGCTGCAGCCAATAAATCTGCTGCTTTAGAGATGGCCTGAACGGATTCTAATAATTTAGCTCTGGGGGTTTTATCTCTTATCTGAGCCTCTAGTTGTTTAATCCACAAAATTTGTGCTCTCGCCGTACAGGTAGAAGCGATATTAGGCTTAAATGCCACCCCAATGGACTCCCACGCAAGGTTAATGCAGACTGTTCTCTAGAACTTCTGTCTGATGACACTGTTCTTTTTCAGATAGTAAGGTACTATTAATCTCTTCTCTAATCATTTTCTTCATGCATCTAACCATAACCGGGGATTCGTCAGCAATGGTATTTTCGATGCATGCTCTACATAACAGTTTAGTATAAGCGGGATCTAGTGTTTTACAGAGGCCACATTCTTTATGGCACGTTTTAGCGGTCATCTTTTTAGGTTTATCTGAATGAGGGATCATTCCCTAAAAGATAAACACGTAAGGCCAGGATAAAACAATAATCCAAAAAGTCCATTTACATTGACAATAGACCCATACCCTTATTCATACCATAGGTGCAGGGGTAACTGGGTCCCTCGAGTTTCTCCCCCCCCCCCCCCCCCAAGCTCTCCATGCTGGGAAACCTCTTACGGCCTTGGATCTGCAAGAACCCCGCAAAGATCCTAAGGCATGCTTGAACTGGGCTGAAGAAATACTTGAATGAAGCATGGGACGCCAGGATCACATCATTAGCACCCCTCTTATATACCGGGCACACTTGCACTCATCACTTCCATTCCTGCTGTTTGAAAAGGAGCGCTCCACCTCCCCCTTACTTGCCTGTCAGCTGGGGAGGCTGGACACAGAACACCACGAGGCGAAGTCAGGATCGCACCCGCTGAAGCAAGGCGTCCACCTCATAAAGCCTAGTTCACACGATCGTTTTTTTCCCCCGAGTGTACGGGGCTTTTTTTGTGTTCCGTATATGAAACCATTCATTTCAATTGTTCCGCATTAAAAACAGAATGTACTCCGTATGCAGTTTCCGTATTTCCGTTCAAAGATAAAACATGTCCTATTGCCCGCAAATCACGTTCCGTGGCTCCATTCAAGTCAATGGGTCTGCAAAAAAAAAAAAAACACATACGGAAATGCATCCGTATGACTTCCGTATCTGTGGAACCATCTATTGAAAATGTTATGCCCAGCCCAATTTTTTCTATGTAATTACTGTATATGCCATACTGAAAAACAGAACGGAAACCGAACGGAACTCAAAAACTGATCTGTGAAAAACGGACCGCAAAAAACTATAAAAGCCATACGTTCGTGTGAATTAGGCCTAACTGCTGCGCCTCCCGCGAGTACCGCCGCGTCCTCCCTTTACTTGCCCGACATCTGGAGAGGTCAGACGCCATCAGGTGAAGCTGGGAGCTGCCATGCAGTGTCAGTGTTTCGTCTTCAAGGTGTGTGTAGCCTCTGCCCAGCCAGCATTAATCCCAGGGAGAAACTACTCCCCATGCAGCTTTCCAAATAAATAAAAATGCAGGTTGTCCTCCCAGGACAGGAAACCACTGAATGAGGGAGAGGCTTCTTTTAATTTATACTTGTGGGTTTCCTGTCCTGGGAGGTGGATCCTCTCTCCTGGTGCCGTCATAGGACATAGGGATAAATGGGTGCATTTTTTTCCTGTTAACCCTTGTAAAATTGAAAAACTGGTGTCTGAAGGGTTATTTTCTTTTATATGTGTAATTATTCTCACTGCTGTGTTTTTTTTAATTATTTGACACTGTTTTGACCTGGTTTCTACACTCTGTGGAACACCTGTTGGGTCAGAAATGCCCTTTTCACATCCTAAAATGTTTGCACAGGGATGCAGTTTCCAGAGTGGGGTCACTTCCCTGCTGTACACCCATACAGAAGGATTCAGACATATCGGGTGCTGCTGTATTCAGGGGAAAATGGGTATGAAAGTGAAAATGTGGGTCTAAAGTAGGGTTGTTGCGGGTATCGAAATTTCGATACCGAATCGATACTTTTGTCCCGGTATCGATACGATACCGGGATTTCCGTTTTTTCGATACTGGGCTGCGCTTCTGCGCAGTCTAGTATCTCTGAACATGAGCGCGCTGCTATCGGCGCGCTCATGTTCTCTCTCAGCAGCACGGGGAGAAGGAAGCTGTCCTCCCTCCCCCCTGTGCTGCTGCCGCTGCCACCAATGAGAAGAGAGGGGCGGAGGAGGGGCGGCAATGAGAAGAGAGGGGCGGAGGAGGGGCGGCAATGAGAAGAGAGGGGCGGAGGAGGGGCGGAGGAGGGGCGGGCGCACTGCGCCCCCAATGATAGGATTACTATCGGAGCGATGGGAGGAGACATCAGCTTCACTAGTGGGCGTTCCTTTTCCCTGCGCTGCGATTGGACAGCGCTACAGCCAGGGAGAAGGAACGCCCACTAGTGAAGCTGATGTCTCCTCCCATCGCTCCGATAGTAATCAGCAGCATGTGGAGCAGGAGAGGAGACAGTAATGGGGCACTGCGGGCGAACGGAGCGGCGCCCAGGACTAAATGGTGAGTGCTGAGACATCGCTGGGCGCCGCTCTGTGTGGCCTAATAGTGAAAGTCTGGACTCATATACAGTAGTCAGTCTTTAACACATACAGGAGGCGGGTGCCGGCAGCAGAATCGCATTGCCGGCACCCTGCCCCTGACAGGGAGCTGCGATCTCCTGTATAAAGGGGTAAAATCATTGGTGGTGCAGTGTGCCCCCCCCCCCCTCATCCCATTAAAATCATTGGTGGCAGTGGCCACAGGGTCCTCTCCCTTCCCCCTCATTGGTGGTGCAGTGGCAGCTTCTGATCGGAGCCCCAGCTGTGTAAGCCTGGGGCTCCGATCGGTTACCATGGCAGCCAGGAAGCCCTGGTTGCCATAGTAACATCCCTGATGCTGTGTGCACAAAGCACAGAGCAGCAGGGACAGTGTGGAGTCCTATTCACCCTGATAGAGATCTATCAGGGTGAATAGGAAAAGGGATGAAAGATCCCAGGTTCTAGCCCCTAAGGGGGGAAATAGTTATTAAATAAAAAGTGAAAAAAAAAAAAAACACTAAAATATGAAGTATAAATCACCCCCCTTTTCCCAATTTCACATATAAAATATATAAATAAACATATTACATCGCCACGTCAGAAAAGTCCAAACTATTAAAATATAAAAAAAAAATCTAGGTGGTGAATGCCGGAACAGAAAAAATAAAATAAAAACTGCGCGATTCGCCATTTTTAAAAATGAGGAATGCACGTGGCTTTTTTTGTTTATTTTTTTCGCGTGGTATCGAATGGTATCGAGTATCGCAATACTTTTTCATGGTATCGAAACCGAATCAAAAATTTGGTATCGCAACAACTCTAGTCTAAAGCTATATTTTCTCCCCAAAAAAATTGGGTTTTCATCTTCACAGCCAAGTGTTTATGAATTCTGTGAAACACCTTTTTGGTCAAAGTGCTCACTACATCTCTTGAAAAGTTCCAAGGGGGTGAGAGTGGGAGTGTAGTTTCCAATTGGGTCACTTTTTGGGGTTTCCACTGTAAGGTTACCTCAGGTTGTCTTCAAATGCGACATAGCATGCAAAAGCCATTCCAGCAAAATCTCCCCTTCAAGAGCCATATGGCGCACCTTCCCTTCTGATCTCTGCCACATGCCCATACATCAGTTTTTGACCACATATGTGGTGTTTCTGTAAACTGCAGAATCAAGGTAACAAACATTGAGGTTTGCTTTGCTGTTAATCCTTGCCATGTTACAGGAAAAATGAAAAATCTACAAAAAGTTAAATTCTGAAATTTCACCTCCAATTTCCTTCAACACTTCAGGTGTTCCACAAGAATTAAAGTCTGTAAAATCAGTATTGAATTTGAAGTGTTTAGTTTGTAAAATAGGGTCATTTATGGGAGGCTTCAACTATGTAAGTCCCTCAAAATGACAACTGAATTGGTTCTTTTTAAAGTGTTTTTTTTGGAAATTTTCCTGAAAAATCAGAAAAATTGCTTCTAAAGTTCAAAGCCTTCTAACTTCCTAATTAAAAATAATATAAATTAAACTCTGTTATTGAGTTCCGTCACAGGAGCTCAATACTGGAAAAAACTGATCAGTTTTATCCTAATGCATTCTAAATAGAGCGCAATCCATTCAGTATGCATCAGGATGTCTTCAGTTCAGTCACTGTACGGTTTTTGGGCAGAGAAAATACCGCAGCTTTCGCCGTCCAAAATTACGAAACACTTGCCGGAACGTGGGCATTATTTTCCATTGAAATGCATTAATGCCGGATCCGGCCCCAAGTGTTCCGAGAGAAGGATCCAGTATTGCAATGCATTTGTGAGACAGATCCACCTACAAACGGTATCAGTTTGCATACAGATTGCCGAGGAATACAGGAGCTGCCTGCAGGAATCCAACGCCGCAAGTGTGAAAGTACCCTAATTTAGGAGTTCTGTTTTGCAATTTTCTAAATTTGAATCTCTACTTTTAATTTTCAAAATTTTCTGTAAATTCAGATTTATTTATTTTTATAAAGAAAAAAAAAAAAAAAGATAGACCCAAATTTATCTCTAACATGAAGTACAACGTGTCACGAGAAAATCTCAGAATCGCTTATATAAGTTAATGTGTTCCAAAGTTAGTCACAAAGTAACATGTTCGATTTACAAAAATTGGCATGGGACTCAAGGTAAAAAGTGGCTTGGTTATTGAAGGGATTAAGGAATTCTGTTTTCTAAACTCATCAACCCATGACACCGGTATATAGTTCTAGTGCCATCACTGGAAGAGTCAGCAAGTCACATAGGAACAAAGAACAACATTTAAATATAAAATCCAATACTTTAATGAATAATGAAGAATACAGCTTGGATATACCAATAAAACTGATACGGCCTGGCTGTGGTTGGTTTTCATGGTAGATCTGGTAAACAAGCAGAAAGACAAATCTTCAATATATTTGAGCTATCAAATATCCTGAGTAGAATTTCATGTACGTCTAAGTCATAAGACAGTACGAGTGACTGCACGTGTCCGGCACGGGCATGGAAAGGTATAAAATGATCTATTGTACAGACGTGTCGAGGTACATCACACCTATACTGACAATGTCCTGCACACTCATCGGAGACATGTAACATGTAGCTATTTACATATGTTCAGAACGCTAAGGCCATGCTCCGTGACAAAAAAAAAAAAAAAAAAATCAAAAAACATTCAGTTGTGACCTAATATAGGTCTATTATAATAAAACTTTTACACCTATAATGTAGTTCGACGATTTACAGACAGCCTATGCGTGGTTCAACTTCCTTCTAAAATGTCTTTCTTCAAAATGTGGGCTGTAAACCAGAACGTCTCTCCCAGTCAGATATTCCATTCTAATCACTGGGGCAGAAGAAAAAAAACAAAAACAAAAAACACTATAGTCTCAGTTGGTCAATTAGCACCAATATGTAATCTGATTGCCGACTGGAAGGTCAGTTTCTCCACATTTCTATCGTTGATTATGATCCATATTAGGTGGAAGTCAAAATATCAGAAGTAACTGTAGCAGTATTTTCATCTTCGGTGATGACTGTGACCCGGGTAATCACGGTCATAGTGCCGATGAGGCACTCTCTCGTAAGACCGGGAACGCTCCCGCCGACGGTCACGGTAGTAGTGACTTTTCTTCTTGTATTTTCCAGAGTCTGGACTTCCATGTGAGCGGCTGTGAGGGGAGGAGCTTCTGCTCCGGGATCTTCTTTTATGTCCAGTGTATTTGTAGTCCTTACCCTTAGCATATAACTGGCTTTTGGAACTTTTGTAGGAGCCATGGTTTGCTTTTCGAGGTGGAGAGTCGCTTCGACTTCTAGAATGACTGCGAGATTTTGAACCGCTGGAGGTAGAGTAGCTTTTACTTTTCCTGGTGAAGACACGTAAAAGATTAGTAACCGGCTCATTGTAATATTTCATTCAGGCCACAGACTAAGTTGCTACACATCATATACAGGATGCCACATGTCTGTTCATAGACAACATATTTAAATAGTTATTCCCATCATGGACGTTGGGGACATACCGCTACGATATGCCCCCAATGTCTGATAGGTGCAGGTCCCACCTCTGGGACCAGCACCTATACTTAGAACAGAGCCTGCAAAGTGCTAGAGTGCACACCACGCGTTCACCCTCCATTTATGTCAATGGGACTGCTGGCTCTGCCATTTCCCTAAGCCCCATAGAAGTGAATGGAGTTTTGGCCACACTTGTATGGTAGACTTCTCATAAATTTCAACAGGGCTTCCAAAAATAGCTGTGTGCGCTGGTTAGCTATTTTCACAGTACCACACAAATGAATGGAGGACGTCCGCACATGCCTGGTGCACCCTCTGCATGCACTGTTCCAAGTATAGATGGGGTCTCATAGGTGGGACCCACACCTACAACACTAGTCCAGGATGGGAATACCCCTTTAAATCAGTTGCCGTTCATGTCAAACGCACATTTCTTTGAGTCACGTTCAGCAGTCTGCCCACAACAAACAAGAACCCATGTATGTTCTAAAGTACTATAGACATTACATATTACAATGTTACAAACTCACCTGCGCTTAGGAGACACAGATCGCGAGTGAGAACGGGAGTAGCTGTGGTCTCTGCTTCTACTACCACTTCTGCTTTCTCTTCCTTTTGTAACACTGTTACAAGAAAACACCAGTCAATAATAGGACAGTTGTGTAAATGCACAGTGCTAAACCTGGAAAAGTTACCACCTTCACACGGCAATTACTTTTTTTAATTCGGGAACCAGCCTTCGATGCACTGCATGAAAGTGCTTGTACAGGCCTGGACTATAATACCTGCCCTCATGCCTATATAAATAGCTGTTCAGGAGTTACAACTTACCCATTTACGGGGCTCGATGATGTGGTCCCTTTTGAGTCCTCTACTTTTCTTTTGACATTTTTCAGTGCATGTAAAGAGACAGGTGACGGCCTGCCCGATTTCCCTTCCTTAGGAGAAACTACAAAAAGAAATAATTTGGCAGGTCATTTTGGCAGACCTACAAAATAAACATGGAGTGATATAAAAAAATATATATATATAAATATTGCAACGTACCATTTTTCACATTGGGCGAGAACTCTGGGACATTGTCGATACGAGGAGTCCCATCAGGCAGTAACCCTTTTGCCTTAGCTTTAGCTTCCTCAAGCATCAGCTTTCTTTTATCAACTTTACTTTCCAGATCCGTCAAGTCAGCCTGTAATAAAATAAAAACACATTTGATCAAGTCATACATGCAAGCATAGAGGACAATGCATTGATTTGTACAGTATGTTGTGGATGTTCGAATTTTATATACCTTCTTCCGAGTGTACAGCCTTAAAATATGAAGACAGATCTCCCGAATGTCTTCTTCAGAAGCACCAAACAAAAGAAACCAGTGAGGACGATTTGGGAGGCATATCTAAAAAGACAAAGCTTCAATTATCCTCACAACACAAGTCATTTTTATGCTTAAACGTTGACTTCACTTAAGTCATTTTCTGGTACAGACAAATCCACGTCTTACATGGGATGCCGAATTGACCCTTTGCATAGCACAGGGTAAAACCGCATCCTAATCCCCATGTAAGGCAGGCAGATTTTGCATCCAATTTGTCTGTAGTTGAAAATTACAGTATGTGTGAAGGCATCCTTAACGTCTCAACAAGCATACAAAAAGAGTATGCTCCTTGGTATATACCGACCTCCAGCGTTCTTGCCGCCAGATAAATGCAGGCGCATGCGATTGTTTCAGGGTCAAATCTCACAAAGACATCAGTGCGGAGGCTGTCATTCATGTAATTCCTGAAATCACACAAAAGAAGCAAAAAATGTTGTAGACAGACACGATTTACAGTATTGTGGTAATTAGGTGTTTTAACATATACAAATGTAAACTTGTGAAGGATGGAGAACATATTTTAACTTTTGTAGATAAGCCTAAATGGCTTTTATACATGAGCAGCTAAAATCAGCGCTGGTAAGACAGGTCACTGTTGGCTTCATCCCAGATATCCAGATGGAAAGATCTGAGTCCTGAAATCATCCACTGGCCGTGTGGTTCCAGCCAGGCCTGCTTACGAGGTCTCCAGCAACATTCACAGAACCTCCACATGTGACGGGGTTTCTGAGGTGTCCCATATATCTTTAAAAAAGACATTATGCTGCAAAATAGGGCACAGATTCTCAATCAAATTTCAAAGGAACAGCAATGCTAAACACTGGTCAGTGAAATTTAAAATACAAAAAGAAGGTTTCACATTTAGAATAAACCATTGTTATAAGTTAGAGGTTAATATACAATATAAGTAACTATAATGGCATTTTATCTATTTTTCTGCATTAAAATAAACTACAAAATCAAAGCAAGCAAATTAAACAGACTACTTTTCATTGCAAAGAGAGGTCATGAAAAGAAAGGAAACCACAAGGAGCGGTGAGCCCCGTCAGTCCGCTGGATGTATACCACCTGACCAGAGGCAACCTTCGTTTCTGGGGAACCTGCTTGGGATTGACTGAAGACGGCAGCTATCCCTGCACCAAAGCGCTTGGACAGCAGAGGAGAAGTCTTAGTCACTTACCCTCAGAGGCTAGCCTTTGATCAAAAGAGTACAGAAAACAAAAGTTAAAATAGGTTCTCCATCCATTCGACAAATAAATAGCACCAGTCAGCATCCCCCCCGCCCCCCCCCATCAAGAATTGAGACATATCTTAAACCTCATGAGAAAATATTTAAAGGGTTTTTCCTCCATCTTATAAAGTGACGGGATACACCACAACTTTATAAGACAGGAACAACCCTTCAAGGCAAACAGAGCATGAGCAGTCGATAAACCCAAGGTACAAGTAAGAAGCCAAATATGTTAGACACATAGCAATACAATAAGATCAGATGCTGAACTAACAGAATAGCTTCTCAGTCTTTATATATACTTCTATAACATTTGTAATGCCAGTCACTTAGAAAGTCAGTGGGGTCATTTACTAAGACTCCTTATGTTAATTTTTGGTGCAAAAGTCTAAGTTTTATGACACTTTAAACGCCCGCTCAGGGAGTGGTAGGGCCCTCAGCCCCATCAAATTCACCAACACTTACTCCTGTTTCCATGTGTAAATGATGAAAGAAAACCACTCCAGTCTGAAACAAGAAGTTTTCAATCCAGGCGCACGGACTGCTGGAGGATGCGTCTACTTCATGACAAGGAGTGGGCCTCGTGATAAATTAGGAACATCCTCCAGCAGTGCAGGGGCTATGAGATAAATTTTCGTCTTTGATAAATGACCCCCAATGTTCTGTGATCTACATTTACAAGAGATTATTATTGGGGGTTTCCACTTGCTCTACAAAACCATGAGATGAGCCTTGAAAATGCGCCAAGACAGGCAGAAGGCACACTTCAAATCTCTCCCAGCTCTTCACTCCAAATATGGGTAAGCTGAAGAGATCCTCATACATTTCTCCTTCAGCCAAAGGCAATCAGATCTTCTACAGTCAAGAGTAGATAACGGCTGCAATCGAGTGAACAGTTAAACGTCTGTGATGCCCCAGGGCTTGTAGAGCATTGCTTGCAGGTAACGTGCAAGGGATAAACTGAAGCGTACAGGTCCTTTAGACAGCGACAAAAAGAAAGCAACTCACCATGAAGTCTGGACCAGATGCTTATTGCGTTCACACTCCAAAACTTGCAGGTACATTACAATTATCTAAAGGAGAAAAGAAAAAGAAACAGGTTACACTTTTATGCAGCCATGTTCGCTCATCTAGAAAAAAGTGGGGATCATTTCAGACCATTTACTTCAAACATGATGAATTTACAGTCCTACATACACTGCCGATCTCCTCAATTTTGATGACCATCTATCAGCTCATGGTAATGGGTGACATGTAATACAGTATGGGGAAATATGGATGGACCGGCAGTTTTTCCTATGCAATAACCAAGTGACCCTCAATCAATTTACAAGCATAAACTGCTCACCAAAAAGTCTGAAATAAAAACCTGCACAAAAATATCCTCAAAGCCAAACCCATTGTTCTCAGTAGGGCTGAACGACTACCTAATGTGTATGCGGGTGTCTCGACTGCCTCCCCCTGTACAGTGTGAAATAGTACAATAGGTACTCACTTTATGAGGGTGTTTCACATGCACACAAAAGCCCAATTCCTTTAGGACCCTCCTCTCGGCTTTTATTATTTGGTTCTTCAAGTTCACATACTCCTGATCCAACACCAAAGGTGACGGCTTCCTGGAAAGAGACAGACTGAAGCGGTTAGATGAAATCAATGGGTACTGACGACTGCCGGGTGAAAAGCTGCAGGAAGAACTTACTGCTTCTCCCTTAACTGTCGAAGGCGATGAAACACGTTGATCACATCCCTAATGCGCCTCGGTGCCTCTTCAATCTTGGACGCCAAATGGACGCAGGCCATTGAAACGTGCTAAAAAGAGAACACAACACCCTGCTGAAGATTACAGGAACAAATAGTCAATGAGTTAAGGAGCACAGAAATCCAGAGACCTAGAACACGTTTGAAGACTCTTACCTCCATTGAATGCTTTACATACGACTTTGAATAGAAGAACCTTTGGAATAATACTTGTCCTGTAGCCATCGCAACCTGGAAAGGAAGAAACACCAGACTAAGCACCACAGTACTGGCAGGCTGAAAACTACGGACGGATCATGAAAAAAGAAAAACAAAGTGAGAATGTCAAGTGCAGCGAGGAGAAGTGCTTAAAGGGAGTCTTTCACCTAAACTGACCATTATACAGGGTGGGCCATTTATATGGATACACCTTAATAAAATGGGAATGGTTGGTGATATTAACTTCCTGTTTGTGGCACATTAGTATATGTGAGGGGGGAAACTTTTCAAGACGGGTGGTGACCATTTTGAAGTCGGCCATTTTGAATCCAACTTGTTTTTTTCAATAGGAAGAGGGTCATGCGACACAAACTTATTGGGAATTTCACACGAAAAACAATGGTGTGCTTGGTTTTAACGTAACTTTATTCTTTCATGAGTTATTTACAGGTTTCTTTGTTTACAGCCATTGACATGTCGCCGAGGTTAACACGTGAGGAGCGGATATAAATTGTGTTGATGTCTGGTGAACGCAGTAACCGGGTCATTGCAGCAGATTTCAATGCAAGACACCCTACGAGACCACCCATCTCCCATGCTACAGTTAGCAAACTGCTTGCTAAGTTTAGTG
Source organism: Bufo bufo (assembly GCF_905171765.1). NCBI lineage: Eukaryota > Metazoa > Chordata > Amphibia > Anura > Bufonidae > Bufo > Bufo bufo. The sequence continues at coordinate 109,918,029 of NC_053389.1, forward strand.
AAACTGGTTCAGTGTTGGATTTGCCAAAATGTGGACGCATAAAATCTGTCTCTAATGAAGAAACATCAGTGGCTGTCCTAGCTTCATTCAGCAAGAGCCCACAGCGTAGCACTCGCCACATGTCACTGGAGAGTGGCATTAGTCGAACATCCCTTTGGCGGATATTAGCTACTCACAAATGGCACCCTTACAAACTCCAGCTACTGCAGCATCTCAACGAGGATGACCCAGATCAGTGCACTGAATTTGCAGAATGGGCAAAGCAAAAATTGGAAAAGGACCCTCAGTTTACGCAGAAGATTTTGTTCAGTGATGAGGCAAACTTTTATGTGAATGGTGAAGTTAACAAACAAAACCACCGCTATTGGTCTGACACTAACCCACATTGGATAGATCCCTCCAAGACTGTTGGAACAAAAAAATTGATGGTATGGTGTGGTATATGGGGTACAAAGATAGTGGGGCCATTCTTCATCAATGGAAACCTCAAGGCCACTGGATATGTGAAATTGCTACATGATGATGTGTTTGCCTCTTTATGCACTGAAGCTGGCACGTTCCCTGAGTTTTTCCAGCAAGATGGTGCACCACCACATTATGGGTGTCAGGTCTGAGCATTCCTAGATGAACAGTTTCCTGGAAAGTGGATTGGTTGTCGTGGGCCAGTTCAATGGCCCCCAAGGTCTCCCAATCTGACCGCCTTAGACTTTTATCTTTGGGGTCATCTGAAGGCAATTGTCTATGCTGTGAAGATACGAGATGTGCAGCACCTGAAACTACGGATACTGGAGGTCTGTGCTAGTACTTCTCCTGCGGTGTTGCTATCAGTGTGTGAAGAGTGGGAGAAGAGGGTTGCATTGACAATCCAACACAATGGGCAGCACATTGAACACATTTTATAAGTGGTCAGAAACTTGTAAATAACTCATGAAAGAATAAAGTTACGTTAGAACCAAGCACACCATTGTTTTTCTTGTGAAATTCCCAATAAGTTTGATGTGTCACATGACCCTCTTCCTATTGAAAAAACAAAAGTTGGATTCAAAGTGGCCGACTTCAAAATGGCCGCCATGGTCACCACCCATCTTGAAAAGTTTCCCCCCTCACATATACTAATGTGCCACAAACAGGAAGTTAATATCACCAACCATTCCCATTTTATTAAGGTGTATCCATAAATGGCCCACCCTGTAGAACACTAACACCATGATCTGCATTATAGTCCCCATATTGGAATGCTACTTGCCGTATAGCTGTCAGTCACTTATTTTCGCTAAAAAACACTTATTTAATATGTTAATTCGGTTCTGAAGGTGCCCAGGGGCAGCATTCAAGCGGCCGGTGCCCGGGCCCCTCTTCTTATTTCATATAAAACCCCTTCCCTTTCACCCCTCTGGCCCGCCCTATGTTCTTCTGATTACATCCTCCTCATTAAGCGCTCTTGTGCCTCTGCACATAATGGGGAATGAAGTGCGCAGGCGCATCGAATCTTGTGAACGGCACTGAAGAACCTAGGGCGGGCCAGAGGGGTGAAAGGGGAGGGGTTTCATATGAAAAGCGACGAGGGGCCTGGGCACCGGCCGCTTGAACACCGCCCCTGGGCACCTTCTGAACCCAACATATTAAATAAAAGTTTTTTTTTAGCGAAAATAAGCGACGGACAGCTATACGGTAAGTAGCATTCCAATATGGGGACAATAATGCAGATCATGGTGTTAGTGTTCTATAATGGTCAGTTTAGGTGAAAGACTCCCTTTAAAATAAAATATAAGACTATGGGGAAAACTGCAGTCACAAACCATTCAAGTCAAGACAAAGACCTTTCAAAATCCTCATGACACAGGATAGGTGATTGATGTTTGATGTCTGGAGGCCCAACCACTGGATCCCGCCGCGATCCGAGTCCCCTGTGGGAATGGAGTGGTAGTGCACATCGATTCTCTGCTCCTTTCACTTACATGGGTCTGACAGAGCACTCCATGTCCCACAGAAGTGAAGAGACAGACGCGTGCACTGCGCTCCATTCATCTCTACAGGACTGCCGCAGACAGACGAGTACATCACCATTTCCAGCCGTCTGATAGAGAAATGGAGCAGGAGTGCACATGCCCGACCTGCTGTTCTTCAAAATCCGTGTTTTGCCTCATTTCTTAAGGTGGTTGCAGACAGACCTTTAGATCTACCCGCCATGAACCTGCTGCAAGACGATAACTGACAGTGTTCAGCTGCATTTTTTGGGCTTCAAAAAAAATAAAAATTAATGCTTTTTGTTTTTCTACAAACGTCATTTCTGGTCACAATTGACAGGCATTCTTCTCCCCGTATAGACTCGTGTATAGGAGAAAAATAAGCAACGGCCACCACATTTTATTTCCCGCACAAAACCCCAACGTGAAATCAGCTTAAAATTGAATGAGCGCGTCACCACTGACCCCGTGTACATGACGGCAAGTACCATTACGTAGTAAAAGGCACTGAGAGGACTCCTGAGCTCACACACAATGGAGAACGCAGGAGGTGTCAGAACGGGAGGGGGATCCAGAGCCGACAGGTTTCCTAACTACTGTACACATTGTGTCATGTCCTGGGACACACGGAAAAACCATTTCGTAACACGGGATAACATCAGAGACATGAGTCAGCTCACATGCCGAGAGCAGGCGGCGGCCGGGCGGTGAGCGTGACGTGTGCTCCTCCAGAACAGGGCAGTCTCGCCTTCTCAGAAACAGAACAAAGGAGCAGCTGGCTGAGAGACGTCATGTCCCGGCCTCCTCCACAGACCTATACTGACGGGCTGCCCTCCTCATGTGAAACCTCTTAATCCCCCCTCCCCCAAATAAAGTCATGCGGAAGCTACAGCCAGTAACTATAGAAATCTCCACATACACAGATCTAAACAGATCACAGACGTCAGCAGAAACTGTCCTAGGCGGTCTCAAGACAACCCCCCCCCCCCCCATAAGACAAACAACTGGGAGATGTAGGGGGTGATCAAAGCATAAATGCCCCAAAACAAAGGAGGATAAACATGCAACCGGTGACGTCACCTTCAGGAAATGGAATAGGATCTGCGTCATATCCATGTGCAACGTTCCATCATCTGTACAATGGATGCTGGAATATGGATCCTATATCCTGCGCTGAACAGCAACCGCCTAGCGCAAATCCCTAGAACAGCTCACCTCGTGCCTACCCCAGGTTTCCTGGCATTGGGTTGTGGATTAAAGGGGTTCTGCAGTTTTTTTTAAACTGATGATCTAGCCTCTGGATAGATCATCAGCATCTGATCGGTGGGGGTCCGACACCCGGGACCCCCGCTGATCAGCTGTTTGATAAGGCAGTGGCGCTCGAGCAGCGCCGCGAACTTCTCTTGTTTCCCTCAGGCCGAGTGATGTCACGACTAGTATCACTGGCCTGGGCGCGACTGAGCTCCATTCAAGTGAACAGAGCTTAGCCCCGCCCCGCCCAGTGATTCTAGTCGTGACGTCACTCGGCCTGAGGGAAACAAGATAAGGCCGGAGCGCCGCTGCCTTCTCAAACAGCTGGATAGATCATCAGTTTAAAGAAACTGCAGAACCCCTTTAAGGCCTCATGCCCACAACCAGATCTAGATATCGGCCATAAGCGTCCACCTGCACGTCGCACCCCACTATTAAAAAGTCAATATTTTTCCGCTAAACAGGCAATAGAACATACAGCCGCGGACATCCCTGTGCCGTCCTGCAGAAATAAACAGCTCCACATACAATTTACAAAAAACGTTTGGCTGAGTTGCGTCGGACGGACACCAGAACGTTGCAGGCAGTGTTTTGGTGTCGGCCTCCAGAGCGGAATGGAGACAGATCGCAGGCAAACTGATGCATTCTGAGCGGATCCTTTTCCATTAAGAATGCATTAGGGCAAAACTGATCCGTTGTGGACCGCTTGTGAGAGCCCTGAACGGATCCTATAAATGGAAAGCCAAAATGCGAGTGTGAAAGTAGCCTTAGCTGCTTGACAGGGTTGCAGCACTACGTCTTCAGGATACCTGCGCGTTTCATCCTTTATGGCTCACACGGGTACCAATACCTCATCATACAGCGGATCAGCCAATCGGATGTGGGCTCCCTGAGGATAGGTCACTACCCCCGCACAACCCCTTTAATACACATCACACAGGCTGTCCCCCCACACCGGGGTCTATATCTCAGGTCACGGGCTGCATGGTGGGGTTCAGTGAAGTGCCACCAGCAGCACCCACCCCAGGGTATGCTCACGAGCTGTAGTTCCACTCGATGTCTCTAAGCCACGCGTGGCCAGCCAGTTGCACACAGAACCCACACCAAGACGACATACGCCATTTTTCCCCCCTGCGCTTCACAGATTTCAGATCTACAGGGCGGTTTTCCCATTGACATCAGAAAGTGGAATTTCGTCAGAGTTCATCACAAAACCTGCGCTGAAATATCAGCCGTGTGAACATAACCATACGGACGCGCCACGGGACCTGGAGTGCGGGTTTATTAGGTCATCATATTGCAGTTTAGGGTCCATTCACACGTCCGTTTTGGTGTTCCACATCCGTTCAGATTAAAAACGGAACCTTATGCGGATCCATTTATTTTCAATGGAATCCGCAAATAATCGGACAGCACTCATGGTGCTCTCCGATTCCGTGGGTTACGTTATTAGGATCCTGAAAAAAAATATATACCCTGTCCTACTATTTGTCCGATTTTGCGTTCCGTCATCCCATTCTAGTCAATGGATCCGTCAAAAATGTGGACGACATGCTAAAAGCATCCTCATGTCATCCAGATTTTCGGATCCGCAAAAAACAGGAACGTTTATCTGGAAAGGTAAAAATACTGACGTGTGAATGCACCCTTATTTTGAGATGACCCATAAAGAGTTAAAAAAAATTTAAAAAAAATAATCCCATGTTGGGGAGTCGGTCTATTAATCTTGTCTGATAGTCCGGCAGCGGGTACTAGAAGCGGGCCTATGCCCTGAGACACAGCGGGCTGACCGCGGCCTCGCCTGACTACACTCGCCTCCATCTCGTCTCATGAACCGGTCTGCCTTCCGCCGCCATTGTCTGCCACGCACTCTAGAACAGGCTTCACGGCCGATGTAGGCCGCAGCCTCATTTCCGGGAACATCACCCAGTCACGACCCCCGGGGCACATCACACGACCCCACCACACCTCACCCAGCCGTCACCGGCACCGCCAGCTCTCACCTGTGGAAGCCGCAGCAGAATGCCGGCTGACTGGATGAGCTCGCAGCCCACACAGCGCAGGTCCGTCTCCGTGTCTGGATCCAAGCCATCCACTATGGAAGGAGTGAGGGCGCACTTCTCCTCAGGAATCAGACAGTTCTCCAGAGAGATCAGGACGCCCGAGTACATCTTGTCCCCGATCAGAATCCCATCGGCAGGGCCGGTAGACGCGGCAGCCATCTTCTCGTCTTCCACAACTCTGGCTTCCACCGCGGCGCTGCCCTGCGATTCTTTACAAATTCTCAATGCCTAACCCTTACGTTCTCATTGGCTAGCGTCGTCTCGGTTTCTGTTCTGATTGGGTAAAAGGCACGTCCTTCAAAGTCTGAGCCAATCCTTAGACTGACGTCAAGGAACGTGCTTGAACGGCTCGCTGGTCCCGCCCATTTCCGCTCGGATGACGCAAACCTGGAGTTTCTGAAAAACAACTCCCATAATGCATTGGGAGGCGGCGTCCGTTCGCTTTAATCAATGGTAATGGTGGGGAGAGGCGCTAGTGCGGGGGGGGGGGCGCCATTACAGCTTGTCTATGGCTTATAAATACGGACAGTGTGAAAGTGGGCTTAAGGCCTTTTTCACACAACCGTTTTCTTTTTTTAGTTTACGGGCCATTTTTTTTTTTTATTCCATTTCCTGAACATTATTATGGAGGTGGCCATCTTGTCTGAGTTCTTAAAGGGGTATACCCATCATAGACTATGGGGGCATATCGCTTGGGGGTGGTCAGACCTGGGAAAACTCCAGGTGTGGGTCATGTATGCCCCAATGTCTCAGATGGGAATACCCCTTTAACCACTTCAGCCCCCCTAGCTTAAACACCCTTAATGACCAGGCCACTTTTTACACTTCTGACCTACACTACTTTCACCGTTTATTGCTCAGTCATGCAACTTACCACCCAAATGAATTTTACCTCCTTTTCTTCTCACTAATAGAGCTTTCATTTGGTGGTATTTCATTGCTGCTGACATTTTTACTTTTTTTGTTATTAATTGAAATTTAACGATTTTTTTGCAAAAAAATGACATTTTTCACTTTCATAGTAAAAGAAATGGAAGTGGGGCACACTCTAAAAGCATAGGGATCTTTAATTATATATAAACACTATTAATAACAGTCAATAAAAATTATACAATGAAATATCAGCATATATAAAAATAAGGAGCAACAGATAAAAATATTAATACCAACAATAAGATTCAATAAGGTAGATGGTGGAATTTAAAAAACCACAATAAATGAAGGATAAAAATGTATTAAATCCGATAATATAATTCAATAAATATTCAATAAATATGGATCCCAATAATAGACGTAGGATGTTATATTCGAATATCAGATGATAATCATACGAAATAGTTCACTGATCGTACTTGATAAATTGTTCCATACAGGGTTAATATCCCGAAAATATAGGTAATCCTCTCCTGCAACCAGTCCTTTATAATGACTTGTAATGGTCAAAGTCCCGAGCGTATGCAGCTTGAGAGTTTTTGTCAAACAAATGATTTGGGCTGCTTGTACGCACAGCGGCGTCCCGCTGTATTTAATATAGAAAGCGATCGCTTAAGAGAGGTCTGCAAGATCTTACCCGAGGGTCTTTGTATACTGGATGATGGGCCCTCGACTCGGCGTGTCTGTCCTGACTCCGGTCTCAAGGGCTGATGTCCAGATTCAAATTTGGCGCCAGTGAGGTTGGTTTGCTACACGCGGTTTGGTTACCTGTCGTATAATAGCATTCAGATCACCTCGGCAGTTCGCTGGTTAAACGGTTAACTCCAGATTTCAGATTTCCTCGGTCTTGCAATAACTCTCTTCTTGATGGGGGGATTAATACCAGACGCGTTTCGGGGATTTAAGAATGACCCCTTCCTCAGTGGTTAACATCCCCCTGCTAGTGTTCCACTTTTATAGTGGATAAGGAATAGGAAAAAGACTGGTCTGGAATTCAAGTTTTTAGGGATTGGGATCCATAGATAATGTTACTGACTTTAAACATAGGAATGAAAATCTTTTTAAAAAAAATCGGCTATCTCCTCCTAATAATGGCAAAACATGTTGCATAAATAATCGATACATTCAATGGATAATAAAAAGTGTAAAAAGAAAAATATATATCAGAAAATCCATAAAAACATCTATTTAAAATATCAATATAAGAACATCAATGAGTGGGAAATGGTAGGTTTCTCATAGCAGAGACCTCCTTTTTATTATCCAATATTTTTCCTTTAAAATCACATCATATAGAAAATATCATATAAAAGCGCATATGCAACAAACGCATCAATATCGCCTGTGTGTCGATGCGGCTACGATGTGTATCCAAGGAGCTTTTCAGGGTGGGTCTTCAAGTCTCAAGCATAGTCTCTCCAATGTAGGCACTTATTCATAGTACATTATCCTCCGATGCTGGTTATAACAGTGACTGGCATCTGTGTAATGGGGTTCTTTTTAAGTTAATTAATTCACCCATACAGTGCCTTCCTTGGGGTCACATTTTATAATACGCATCACAATAGCGTACTACTGCACTAATGAATAAATGTTAGGGGGCAAAAAATATAGAAATATATAAAAATATATCTAAATAATAATGATGGGCCTCTATATATACATGTATTCATTCAAATACCCAATATTTGAATGATAAAAGTTGGTCAAATGCCAACTTTGTATAAAAAAATGGGAAAAGTTGTCTTTTGCCAAGATATTTCTCTCACCCAGCATGGGTATATGTAAAATGACACCCCAAAACACATTCCCCAACTTCTCCTGAGTACGGAGATACCACATGTGTGACACTTTTTTGCAGCCTAGGTGGGCAAAGGGGCCCACATTCCAAAGAGCACCTTTCGGATTTCACCGGTCATTTTTTAAAGAATTTGATTTCAAACTCCTTACCACACATTTGGGCCCCTAGAATGCCAGGGCAGTATAACTACCCCACAAGTAACCCCATTTTGGAAAGAAGACACCCCAAGGTATTCGCTGATGGGCATAGTGAGTTCATGGAACTTTTTATTTTTTGTCACAAGTTAGTGGAATATGAGACTTTGTAAGAAAAAAAAAAAAATCATCATTTTTCACTAACTTGTGACAAAAAATAAAAAATTCTAGGAACTCGCCATGCCCCTCACGGAATACCTTGGGGTGTCTTCTTTCCAAAATGGGGTCACTTGTGGGGTAGTTATACTGCCCTGGCATTCTAGGGGCCCAAATGTGTGGTAAGGAGTTTGAAATCAAATTCTGTAAAAAATGGCCAGTGAAATCCGAAAGGTGCTCTTTGGAATGTGGGCCCCTTTGCCCACCTAGGCTGCAAAAAAGTGTCACACATGTGGTATCTCCGTACTCAGGAGAAGGTGGGGAATGTGTTTTGGGGTGTCATTTTACATATACCCATGCTGGGTGAGAGAAATATCTTGGCAAAAGATAACTTTTCCCATTTTTTTATACAAAGTTGGCATTTGACCAAGATATTTATCTCACCCAGCATGGGTATATGTAAAATTACACCCCAAAACACATTCCCCAACTTCTCCTGAATACGGAGATACCACATGTGTGACACTTTTTTGCAGCCTAGATGCGCAAAGGGGCCCACATTCCTTTTAGGAGGGCATTTTTAGACATTTGGATACCAGACTTCTTCTCACGCTTTGGGGCCCCTAAAATGCCAGGGCAGTATAAATACCCCACATGTGACCCCATTTTGGAAAGAAGACACCCCAAGGTATTCAATGAGGGGCATGGCGAGTTCATAGAAAAAAAATTTTTTTGGCACAAGTTAGCGGAAATTGATTTTTTTGATTTTTTTCTCACAAAGTCTCCCTTTCCGCTAACTTGGGACAAACATTTCAATCTTTCATGGACTCAATATGCCCCTCAGCGAATACCTTGGGGTGTCTTCTTTCCAAAATGGGGTGATTTGTGGGGTGTTTGTACTGCCCTGGCATTTGAGGGTCTCCGCAATCATTACATGTATGCCCAGCATTAGGAGTTTCTGCTATTCTCCTTATATTGAGCATACGGGTAATGAGATTTTTTTTTTCCGTTCAGCCTCTGGGCTGAAAGAAAAAAATGAACGGCACAGATTTCTTCATTCGCATCGATCAATGTGGATGAAAAAATCTCTGCCAAAAAAAGAAAAAGGAGGGGAAAGGCGTCTGCCAGGACATAGGAGCTCCGCCCAACATCCATACCCACTTAGCTCGTATGCCCTGGCAAACCAGATTTCTCCATTCACATCAATCGATGTGGATGAATAAATCCTTGCCGGGATTTTTTTGTTTATATATATATACAAAGTGTTTGCCAAAGTATATGAACACCGCCACCTCCTCAGCTCATATGCCTCGGCAAACGTATCTTTTACTGCAGAGGAGAAATCTCGTCTTGCAGCGCCGCATACACCGACTTGCGTGTAATCTGACAGCAGCACAATGCTTCTGTCCGAATGCACATCAGTGCTGCAGCTAGTCGATCGGTTGGTCCACCTGGAAGGTAAAAAAAACAAAACAAAAAAGAAAAAACCAGGCCGCAACACAATAAATTTATTAACTTTTGAACAGAACATATAAACTTTTTTTAACTTTTTTAACTGAACGTTAACTTTTATACTTACCGGTATTTTTTTTTTTGTTTAGTTTTTTTTACCTTTATAGAACAAACCTCTCCTTCCCCATGGGACAATGTGCAAAGCGCAAATCGCCCAAAGATGTGGCGAAGTACGTTATGCACTTTATCCCAGGTGAAAGGAGAGGTTTGCAGCAGCTGTGAGTAAAAGGGCCCTTATAGCCCTGTGTGCCTGTCCTGTGAGATGCAATCCCTATGCTAGGTGTACCTGTGTGTGGTACTTCCGGAAACACTCACCAAAGCATAGGGCAGGGTGGTCAGGACAGTCAGGACAGAAATAGCGGGTGTCACGCCTTATTCCACTCCTGCTACAGACACGACATCTTTTTCGGGGTGACGGTTGGGTTGAGGTACCAGGAACGACATTGGGGAAATGTCGCTCGTGTAGACGGCTAACTACACTGGTGGATGGGGCCACGGAACCTCCTGGATACAGGAGGTTCTCAATGATCTCTTCCTGGAATTTGAGGAAGGATCCTGTTCTCCCAGCCTTACTGTAGAGAACAAAACTATTATACAGCGCCAATTAAATTAAATATACAGACACCTTCTTATACCAGCGTCTGGTTCTGCGGGAAACTAAATACGGAGACAACATCTGGTTATTGAAGTCCACCCCTCCCATGAGCAAATTATAGTCGTGGACTGAGAGGGGCTTTTCAATGACACGGGTTGCTCGCTCAATTTGTATTGTTGTGTCTGCGTGAATGGAGGAGAGCATGTAAACGTCACGCTTGTCTCTCCATTTCACCGCGAGCAGTTCTTCGTTACACAAGGCAGCCCTCTCCCCCCTTGCAAGACGGGTGGTAACGAGCCGTTGGGGGAAGCCCACGCGACTAGGTCGCGCGGTGCCACAGGCGCAAATCCGTTCTAGAAACAAATGCCTAAAGAGGGCCACACTTGTGTAGAAATTGTCCACATAAAGATGGTACCCCTTGCCGAATAAGGGTGACACCAAGTCCCAGACTGTCTTCCCACTGCTCCCCAGGTAGTCAGGGCAACCGACCGGCTCCAGGGTCTGATCTTTTCCCTCATAGATCCGAAATTTGTGGGTATAGCCTGTGGCCCTTTCACAGAGCTTATACAATTTGACCCCATACCGGGCACGCTTGCTTGGGATGTATTGTTTGAAGCCAAGGCGCCCGGTAAAATGTATAAGGGACTCGTCTACGCAGATGTTTTGCTCGGGGGTATACAAATCTGCAAATTTCTGGTTGAAGTGGTCTATGAGGGGCCGAATTTTGTGGAGCCGGTCAAAAGCTGGGTGGCCTCTTGGACGGGAGGTGGTGTTGTCTCTAAAATGCAGGAAACGGAGGATGGCCTCAAATCGTGCCCTGGACATAGCAGCAGAGAACATGGGCATGTGATGAATCGCGTTCGTGGACCAATATGACCGCAATTCATGCTTTTTAGTTAGACCCATGTTGAGGAGAAGGCCCAGAAAAATTTTAATTTCGGAAACTTGGACTGGTTTCCACCAGAAAGGCTGGGCATAATAGCTTCCCGGGTTGGCGGATATAAATTGTGTGGCATACCGGTTTGTCTCTGCCACGACTAAGTCCAAGAGCTCCGCAGTCAAGAACAGCTCAAAAAATCCCAGGGCCTGAACCGATTTGAGCCGTCTCAACCCGAACTCCAGACTGGGCGGTGAAAGGGGGAACTAATGGTGCGGCTGAAGTTGGTGACTGCCAATCAGGGTTTGCCAGCACCTCAGGGATTCTAGGGGCTCTACGGGCCTGTCTGTGCTGTGGCTGCGACGGGGTAACTACTGCACGTGCCACCGTACCAGCTTCAACTGCCCTTCTGGTGCTCGCCACGTCACCATGTTGTACGGCAGTGCTGGTACTAGGTCCAGGGAGGGCTGCGCTGCTGGTGTATGCCTCACCACGTGATCCGGCAGCGCCAGCCCCACTCTGCTGCTCTTGAAGCGGATCCTGCGCAACCTGTGGTCTAGCGACACGGGGCCGGGTACGCCTGGTTCTATCAGGGACCTCCACCTCCTCGTCCGAACTTTGGGTCAGAGAGCCACTGCTTTCTACAGGTTCATATTCTGACCCGCTAGATTCGTCAGATGAGGGTTCCCATTCCTCATCTGACTGGGTCAGAATCCTGTAGGCCTCTTCAGAAGAATACCCCCTGTTTGACATTTTGGACTACTAAATTTAGGGGTATTCCCTGAGACTACCCAAGAAAAAAAGCAAGCCTGTCTTACAAAGGGGAGGCTAGCGAAGTACCGGAGGCCGCTGCGGTTGATAAAAAATATCAAAACAGATTTTTTTATCGCCGCAGAGAGTGTAAAGTGATTGTGCAGTGATCAAAAAATAATAATTTTTTGTCACTGCGGTGGGGCGGGCGTGGGTGAATGCACGTGTGGGCGACCGATCAGGCCTGATCGGGCAAACACTGCGTTTTGGGTGGAGGGCGAACTAAAGTGACACTAATACTATTATAGATCTGACCGTGATCAGTTTTGATCACTTACAGATACTATAAAAGTACAAATGCTGATTAGCGATACGCTAATCAGCGAATCAGTGACTGCGGTGCGGTGGGCTGGGCGCTAACCGATCGCTAACTACCTAACCAAGGGGCCTAAACTATCCTAAAACCTAACAGCCAATACTAGTGAAAAAAAAAAAGTGTCAGTTTACACTGATCACTTTTTGTCTTTCACTAAGTGATTGACAGGGGCGATCAAAGGGGTGATCAAAGGGTTAATTGGGGTGCAGGGGGTGATCTGGGGCTAAGGTGTAGTGTTGGTGCTACTCACTGTGAAAGTCTGCTCCTCTGCTGGATCCAACCGACGAAAAGGACCAGCAGAGGAGCAGACAAGCCATATAACAGATCATATTTACTAATATGATCTGTTATATGGCTTGTGATTGGTTTTTTTGAAAATCGTCAGCCTGCCAGCCAATGATCATTGCTGGCAGGCTGGTGACGAAATTGTTCTTTAACTTTTGCCGGCCCGCGATGCGCATGCGCGGGCCGGCTTTGAGCGAAATCTCGCGTCTCGCGAGATGACGCGTATATGCGTGACTCTGCGCAGCGCTGCCGCCTCCGGAACGCGAATCTGCGTTAGGCGGTCCGGAGGCGGTTAAAGAGGACCTTTCACCTGTATAAACTATGTGAACTGAGTATGCTGCCATGTAGAGCGGCGCCCGGGGATCTCACTGCACTTACTATTATCCCCGGGCGCCGCTCCGTTCTCCCGTTATAGGCTCCGGTACCTTTGCTCTGTAAGTTATAGTAGGCGGTGTCTGCCCTTGTTCTGTGGGCGTCTCCTTCTCCTAGGCTGTAGTGCTGGCCAATCGCAGCGCACAGCTCACAGCCTGGGAGAAAAAAAACTCCCAGGCTGTGAGCTGTGCGCTGCGATTGGCCAGCACTACAGCCTAGGAGAAGGAGACGCCCACAGGACAAGGGAAGACCCACCTACTATAACTTAAAAAGCGGCGCCCGGGGATAATAGTAAGTGCAGTGAGATCCCCGGGCGCCGCTCTACATGGCAGCATACTTAGTTCACATAGTTTTTACAAGTGAAAGGTCCTCTTTAAAGGGGTTTTCCAGGATTTTAATTGACCTATCCTATCAGTTGGATGAAGAGTAGGCTGTGCGAGCCCTGCCTTACCTTCATTGTTACCGACATCAACATTTCTTTAAAGATGTGTTAAATGTAAAAACGTGATTTAAACAATAGGTTATTTTTCCCCTCCCCACGACGGCACCTTGGAGAGATGGCTTCGCCTCCAGGACAGGAAACCTGCAGCATTAAAAAGGTGGAGCCACTCTTCCACCTCAGTGAGGTTTCCTGTCCTGGAACGGGAAGCCTGCAGTTTCTGCATTCTAGGGGCCCATGACCAGGAAGCCCTGGTAGCTGCCAGAGGGTCATGGGCGGATTGGCGTACCTGCCGTTACTCTTCTCCCATAGGCTTGGGGTTTGGAGAGACGTGGGGAGCGGCGGTAATCCAGGGGACCACTTGTTCCTGAAGAAGGCAGGAGGTGTCGATCCCTCAGGTGAGGAGGATCACACCATCGGTGAAAGCGTGGCCAGAAGGCCCCAACATGTTAGCAGGATGCCACAGGCCGAGACCGGAGGTAGACGCATCCTGATGACGTCAGCAGAAAGTAGCGTGCGTTCCACGGCCGGGCGCTTCCGGTCTGCTGACCGGAAGTTCGGCATTTGAACACAGTAAAAGTGCGGGAACGATGAATCGAAGAGGTATGTGTTGGTATCGGAAGGATAGAGGAATAAGCCTAAATTTGGCGGCGATATCCCTATTCCAGGTGGCGTCCGGTGCATGGTGGGTCTGCAGAGACAGAGCAGAAGGACTCTCAGGTGAGAGAGCTCTGATAACTAATGGTAATGGGTACTATTGCTTGCATGCAGATTAGCGGCAGTTATGGAGGAAGAGAAGAGGTCTGAGAACACAGACATTGAAATTCTGCCACCGGTATTGTAAATTTTATTGGTTGGTCCTTAAAGGGTTAAGGTCGTTTTCTTAGATATGTATATATTTTTTCTCTATAGATGGCGCCTAAGAAGGTGGTGGCCAAGAGAAAAAATAAAGAATGCGCTATCTGCAAAAGTCTGCAGTCATCTTCGTATGCAAAGAAGCTCTGTCAGCAGTGTATTGAGAAAACAGTGGCGGAAGAGACGCCGATTTTTTTTAACCACTTCAGCCCCCAGTGCTTAAACACCCTGAAAGACCAGGCCACTTTTTACACTTCTGACCTACACTACTTTCACCGTTTATTGCTCGGTCATGCAACTTACCACCCAAATGAATTTTACCTCCTTTTCTTCTCACTAATAGAGCTTTCATTTGGTGGTATTTCATTGCTGCTGACATTTTTACTTTTTTTGTTATTAATCGAAATTTAACGATTTTTTTGCAAAAAAATGACATTTTTCACTTTCAGTTGTAAAATTTTGCAAAAAAAAACGAGATCCATATATAAATTTTGCTCTAAATTTATAGTTCTACATGTCTTTGATAAAAAAAAATGTTTGGGTAAAAAAAAAAATGGTTTGGGTAAAAGTTATAGCGTTTACAAACTATGGTACAAAAATGTGAATTTCCGCTTTTTGAAGCAGCTCTGACTTTCTGAGCACCTGTCATGTTTCCTGAGGTTCTACAATGCCCAGACAGTACAAACACCCCACAAATGACCCCATTTCTGAAAGTACACACCCTAAGGTATTCGCTGATGGGCATAGTGAGTTCATAGAACTTTTCATTTTTTGTCACAAGTTAGCGGAAAATGATGATTTTTTTTTTTTTTTCTTACAAAGTCTCATATTCCACTAACTTGTGACAAAAAATAAAAACTTCTATGAACTCACTATGCCCATCACGAAATACCTTGGGGTCTCTTCTTTCCAAAATGGGGTCACTTGTGGGGTAGTTATACTGCCCTGGCATTCTAGGGGCCCAAATGTGTGGTAAGGAGTTTGAAATCAAATTCTGTAAAAAATGACCTGTGAAATCCGAAAGGTGCTCTTTGGAATATGGGCCCCTTTGCCCACCTAGGCTGCAAAAAAGTGTCACACATCTGGTATCTCTGTATTCAGGAGAAGTTGAGGAATGTGTTTTGGGGTGTCTTTTTACATATACCCATGCTGGGTGAGATAAATATCTTGGTCAAATGCCAACTTTGTATAAAAAAATGGGAAAAGTTGTCTTTTGCCAAGATATTTCTCTCACCCAGCATGGGTATATGTAAAATGACACCCCAAAACACATTCCCCACCTTCTCCTGAGTACGGCAATACCAGATGTGTGACACTTTTTTGCAGCCTAGGTGGGCAAAGGGGCCCATATTCCAAAGAGCACCTTTCGGATTTCACAGGTCATTTTTTACAGAATTTGATTTCAAACTCCTTACCACACATTTGGGCCCCTAGAATGCCAGGGCAGTATAACTACCCCACAAGTGACCCCATTTTGGAAAGAAGACACCCTAAGGTATTCCGTGAGGGGCATGGCAAGTTCCTAGAATTTTTTATTTTTTGTCACAAGTTAGTGGAAAATGATGATTTTTTTTTTTTTTTTTTTTTCATACAAAGTCTCATATTCCACTAACTTGTGACAAAAAATAAAAACTTCCATGAACTCACTATGCCCATCAGCGAATACCTTGGGGTCTCTTCTTTCCAAAATGGGGTCACTTGTGGGGTAGTTATACTGCCCTGGCATTCTAGGGGCCCAAATGTGTGGTAAGGAGTTTGAAATCAAATTCTGTAAAAAATGACCTGTGAAATCCGAAAGGTGCTCTTTGGAATGTGGGCCCCTTTGCCCACCTAGGCTGCAAAAAAGTGTCACACATCTGGTATCTCCGTACTCAGGAGAAGGTGGGGAATGTGTTTTGGGGTGTCATTTTACATATACCCATGCTGGGTGAGATAAATATCTTGGTCAAATGCCAACTTTGTATAAAAAAATGGGAAAAGTTGTCTTTTGCCAAGATATTTCTCTCACCCAGCATGGGTATATGTAAAATGACACCCCAAAACACATTCCCCACCTTCTCCTGAGTACGGAGATACCACATGTGTGACACTTTTTTGCAGCCTAGGTGGGCAAAGGGGCCCATATTCCAAAGAGCACCTTTCGGATTTCACAGGTCATTTTTTACAGAATTTGATTTTAAACTCCTTACCACACATTTGGGCCCCTAGAATGCCAGGGCAGTATAACTACCCCACAAGTGACCCCATTTTGGAAAGAAGAGACCCCAAGGTATTCGCTGATGGGCATAGTGAGTTCATGGAAGTTTTTATTTTTTGTCACAAGTTAGTGGAATATGAGACTTTGTATGAAAAAAAAAAAAAAAAAAAAATCAGCATTTTCCACTAACTTGTGACAAAAAATAAAAAATTCTAGGAACTCGCCATGCCCCTCACGGAATACCTTGGGGTGTCTTCTTTCCAAAATGGGGTCACTTGTGGGGTAGTTATACTGCCCTGGCATTTTCCAGGGGCCCTAATGTGTGGTAAGTAGGTAAATGACCTGTGAAATCCTAAAGGTGCTCTTTGGAATATGGGCCCCTTTGCCCACCTAGGCTGCAAAAAAGTGTCACACATCTGGTATCGCCGTATTCAGGAGAAGATGGGGAATGTGTTTTGGGGTGTCATTTTACATATACCCTTGCTGGGTGAGAGAAATATCTTGGCAAAAGACAACTTTTCCCATTTTTTTATACAAAGTTGGCATTTGACCAAGATATTTCTCTCACCCAGCATGGGTATATGTAAAATGACACCCCAAAACACATTCCCCAACTTCTCCTGAGTACGGCGATACCAGATGTGTGACACTTTTTTGCAGCCTAGATGCGCAAAGGGGCCCAAATTCCTTTTAGGAGGGCATTTTTAGACATTTGGATACCAGACTTCTTCTCACGCTTTGGGGCCCCTAGAATGCCAGGGCAGTATAAATACCCCACATGTGACCCCATTTTGGAAAGAAGACACCCCAAGGTATTCAATGAGGGGCATGGCGAGTTCATAGAAATTTTTTTTTTTTGGCACAAGTTAGCGGAAATTGATATTTTTAATTTTTTTCTCACAAAGTCTCCCGTTCCGCTAACTTGGGACAAAAATTTCAATCTTTCATGGACTCAATATGCCCCTCACGGAATACCTGGGGGTGTCTTCTTTCCGAAATGGGTTCACATGTGGGGTATTTATACTGCCCTGGCATTCTAGGGGCCCTAAAGCGTGAGAAGAAGTCTGGAATATAAATGTCTAAAAAATTTTACGCATTTGGTTTCCGTGAGGGGTATGGTGAGTACATGTGAGATTTTATTTTTTGACACAAGTTAGTGGAATATGAGACTTTGTAAGAAAAAAAAATAAAATTCCGCTAACTTGGGCCAAAAAAATGTCTGAATGGAGCCTTACAGGGGGGTGATCAATGACAGGGGGGTGATCAATGACAGGGGGGTGATCAATGACAGGGGGTTGATCAATGACAGGGGGGTGATCAGGGAGTCTATATGGGGTGATCACCACAGTCATTGATCACGCCCCTGTAAGGCTTCATTCAGACGTCCGGATGCGTTTTGCGGATCCGATCCATCTATCAGTGCATCCGTAAAAATCATGCGGACATCTGAATGGAGCTTTACAGGGGGGTAATCAATGACAGGGGGGTGATCACCACAGTCATTGATCATGCCCCTGTAAGGCTTCATTCAGACGTCCGGATGCGTTTTGCGGATCGGATCCATCTATCAGTACATCCGTAAAAATCATGCGGACATCTGAATGGAGCTTTACAGGGGGGTGATCAGGGAGTCTATATGGGGTGATCACCACAGTCATTGATCATGCCCCTGTAAGGCTTCATTCAGATGTCCGGATGCGTTTTGCGGATCGGATCCATCTATCAGTGCATCCGTAAAAATCATGCGGACATCTGAATGGAGCTTTACAGGGGGGTGATCAGGGAGTCTATATGGGGTGATAACCACAGTCATTGATCATGCCCCTGTAAGGCTTCATTCAGACGTCCGGATGCGTTTTGCGGATCCGATCCATCTATCAGTGGATCCGTAAAAATCATGCAGACGTCTGAATGGAGCTTTACAGGGGGTTGATCAATGACAGGGGGGTAATCAATGACAGGGGGGTGATCAGGGAGTCTACATGGGGTGATCACCACAGTCATTGATCACGCCCCTGTAAGGCTTCATTCAGACGTCCGGATGCGTTTTGCGGATCGGATCCATCTATCAGTGCATCCGTAAAAATCATGCGGACATCTGAATGGAGCTTTACAGGGGGGTGATCAGGGAGTCTATATGTGGTGATCACCACAGTCATTGATCATGCCCCTGTAAGGCTTCATTCAGACGTCCGGATGCGTTTTGCGGATCCGATCCATCTATCAGTGGATCCGTAAAAATCATGCGGACATCTGAATGGAGCTTTACAGGGGGGTAATCAATGACAGGGGGGTAATCAATGACAGGGGGGTGATCAGGGAGTCTATATGGGGTGATCACCACAGTCATTGATCACGCCCCTGTAAGGCTTCATTCAGACGTCCGGATGCGTTTTGCGGATCCGATCCATCTATCAGTGGATCCGTAAAAATCATGCGGACGTCTGAATGGAGCTTTACAGGGGGTTGATTAATGACAGGGGGGTAATCAATGACAGGGGGGTGATCAGGGAGTCTATATGGGGTGATCAGGGGCTAATAAGGGGTTAATAAGTGACCGGGGGGGGGGGTGTAGTGTAGTGTAGTGGTGCTTGGTGCTACTTTACTGAGCTACCTGTGTCCTCTGGTGGTCGATCCAAACAAAGGGGACCACCAGAGGACCAGGTAGCAGGTATATTAGACGCTGTTATCAAAACAGCGTCTAATATACCTGTTAGGGGTTAAAAAAACACATCTCCAGCCTGCCAGCGAACGATCGCCGCTGGCAGGCTGGAGATCAACTCTCTTACTTTCCGTTCCTGTGAGCGCGCGCGCCTGTGTGCGCGCGTTCACAGGAAATCTCGGCCATCGCGAGATGACGCGTATATGCGTGACTCTGCGCAGGGCTGCCACCTCCGGAACGCGATCCTGCGTTAGGCGGTCCGGAGGTGGTTAAAGGGCTTCTGTCACCCCACTAAAGTCATATTTATTTTTTTGGCTACTTAAATTCCTTATACTGCGATATATCAATATATAATGCTCTCACTGATTTTCGTTCTGTAGTTTCTTCAAAAAACTGACTTTTATAATATGTAAATTACCTCTCTACCAGCAAGTAGGGCGGCTACTTGCTGGTAGCAGCCGCATCCTCCTTTCATAATGACGCCCCCTACTCATGTTGATTGACAGGGGGGGCGAACGTGCTCGTCCTCTGACTGGCCCTGTCTGCGTTCAAAATTTCGCGCCTGCACCGTAACGGTCTTCAGTCGGCGCAGGCGCACTGAGAGGAGGACGCTCGCTCGGCCGCTCCTTGGGATAAGGCCCCAAGACTCTCCCTGAAAAATCTGGTCTTTGACGTGAGCCCCCCAAGCCCACTGTTTGGACACAGATCACGCTCCAAGTCTCGAGAGACTTTGGATCAGCGAACTACAGGAGCTAGGAGCGAGACGCCGGCAGCGCCCCGCGCCGCTCGCTTACCTCTCACGTCCACAAAGACGCTTGCTTATATGGTATATATCAACGGGAAGGTAGGAAGACTCTACTTGTGGAATTTGATGTGATGGGCATGAAACTTAAACCAGCATAAATAACCCCACCGTATACAATTTGTGCTCAACGATACTGAGGTTCGAGACACCATATGAGCAGGAGTTTAGTTGGGTGGATTCGTATTGCCCACATTTGAACCCACAGACTATATAAGCACCGGATCAGTGTGTAGGAGCTGGGAGCCTCATTACCAACTTGTGTGTGCGCACTGGATATTGAAGTACAGTAACTGTTAAGCAACCCATATGGTATAGATATACCTACACTCCAGCGTGTTGTGAATATAAGGGACTGATTTCATTTAATAACTCCATTGTGTGGAATCAGTACTATTATTGATTTTAACCTCATTGATTTTATATGCTAATTGTAGATTACACGTGTAGTATGATTGTGATTTAATTAAATTTTATTCACATTATCTAATATTATAACTATAAGTGTTGTGTGCTCGCCCTAACCTTGGTTTTTATATTCATTACTCATTAATAGAGGGTGGGTGTTCCTCTACATTGGGCTAGTAGCACCTATTCCAGAACCCTGCCTGAAGTGAGCCACCACCTTGAGTTCAAACATAGTGTTAGGTGCCTCCATAATGCTGATTATTCTCTTAGCAAAGATGCATATTGTTAATGGAAGATCTGACATTATTTGAAAAGAGGACTAATTAGGGTACTTTCACACTAGCGTTTTTCTTTTCCTGCGCTGAGTTCCGTCCTAGGGGCTCAAATCCGGAAAAGAACTGATCAGTTTTATCCTAATGCATTCTGAATGGAGAGTAATCCGTTCAGGATGCATCAGGATGTCTTCAGTTCAGTCTTTTTGACTGATCAGGCTTTTCAGAAAACCGTAGCATGTTGTATTTTTACCTCCGGCCAAAAATCCTGAACACTTTGACTGAACGCCGGATCCGGTCTTTTTCCCATTGACTTGCATTAACGCCGGATCCGGCGCCGTGTGTTCAGTCAAACCGGATCCGGCTTTTGTCAAACCCGAAAAATGTGAAAAAAAAAGTTAAAGTCCATAAATGGCGGATCCGTTTTTTCCAATGCATTTTTTCATTGTGATCAAAATCCTGATCAGGATTCAAATGTAATCAGTTTTCACACGTTTTTCCGGATCCGGCGGGCAGTTCCGGTGTCGGAATTGAACGCCGGATTTAAACAACACTAGTGTGAAAGTAGCCTAAACCCTTGGAAAGTTATTTTCCTTAGTCTGATTGCCGAGCTGAATATTTTATCATATTAATATCATATATCTTTGATTGGTCATAGGAAAACAGAGTCAAGGGATAACAGTTATTTTCCTGTATAATCCGTGTTTTATTGTTATAGCCTGTTTGATAACAGAAGATCCTAAGTTTCTCTTGATATATGAGTCTGTTTGTTAAAAGTATGACACTTGTTGTCATAAATCAATAAATCATACTGTGCTGATCAGATAGGGGTGTGTTAACACCACCGTGTGGTACATTTTGGGTGTTACTTTGTAACTTCATCATTTGTTTTGCAGTTGTATTGTTTTTATATTCTTTGTTTTTATAATAAACGATTATATATTTTTGCATATACAATTGTCCCTTTGTTTTACTGCTTGCACAAATCAAATTAAGATACTTGATAAAAAGAACTTAGAGGCATTTTTTTTATGTCCGCCTAAAGGATAATATAATTTTATTTTATTTTTTATCCTCTCTTTTATATGAAGATTCTTTCATATAGAAGATATATGACCGAGTTCAATCCCAGACCCCAGATCCGGTGCCATCTTCCCCACCCTCCAAACGACCCAGAATTCAGCACGACAAACCATGGCTTTTGAGGAGGACCACCGTTCCCTCAACTTCAAAGTAAAGCTGCCGTACATGGTGTTGAACTCTCTATCCTGGTGGATAACTACCGAGAACTTGGAGAAAGTTGTTCCCTGGAATACAACTCCAGCTATGACAGTCACTACGGACGCAAGTCTCAGAGGCTGGGGAAGCCATTTAAAAAAACATTTCTTCCAGGGCACATGGTCCTTCCAGGACAGGTTAAGGTCCTCAAACAACAGGGAATTAAAGGCGGTGCTAAAAACATTGAAAGCAGCCGAGCACCTTCTACAGGGACAGCATGTCAGAGTCTTGTCAGACAATATAACAACGGTGTGTTATCTGAAAAGACAAGGCGGGACCAGGTGTCCATTGCTTCAGGGTCTAGTGGAACAAATTTTCACATGGGCAGAACAGAAAGTCCGGTACATTTCAGC
This sequence comes from Bufo bufo, assembly GCF_905171765.1. Taxonomy (NCBI): domain Eukaryota; kingdom Metazoa; phylum Chordata; class Amphibia; order Anura; family Bufonidae; genus Bufo; species Bufo bufo. Next base: position 109,940,367 of record NC_053389.1, read on the forward strand.
AACTCACCTGAAAGGATCCCAGAACTCCAGGGCAGACTTCCTAAGCCGTTGCAGAATCGACTCAGGAGAATGGAGTCTGAACAGACAAGTATTCCAACAGATCTGCCAGAAATGGGGCCGACCAGAGATAGATCTCTTTGCGTCAAAGGAAAATTCACAGCTGGACTGTTTATTTTCTCTAGGCCCCAGTGGAAATCCTGTGGCAGTGGATGCTCTGGCTCAGGAGTGGGATATGCACCTAGCATACGCTTTTCCCCCATTGCTCCTGATCCCGGCAATCTTGAAAAAAATGAGATTCAGCTCTACGACTCTGATCCTGATGGCACCAGACTGGCCCAAGAGAGCCTGGTACCCTATCTTAAGAGAAATGTCAATCAGAGATCCGTTTCCCCTTCCATACAGGAAAGACCTATTACAGGGGCCGCTGGAACATCCAAATCTCAACAAACTGAGATTGACTGCCTGGATCCTGAGAGGCAGATCCTGAGGAAGAAGGGACTCTCGGATAAGGTAATATCAACTCTGCAACAGTGTCGTAAACCTGTAACCTCTGCCATATATGCTAAAATATGGAAAATGTTTTCATCCTGGCTATCCCAGACTCGCCCAGGAACCGAAACACCATCAGTAGGTTACATATTAGATTTCCTTCAGAAAGGGTTTGATCTAGGTTTAAAACCCAGCACGCTCAAAGTTTAGATTTCTGCTTTAGGCCTCCTGCACACGACAGTATTTTTTCACGGTCCGCAAAATGGGGTTCCGTTGGTCCGTGATCCGTGACCGTTTTTTCGTCCGTGGGTCTTTCTTGATTTTTGGAGGATCCACAGACATGAAAAATGAAAAAAAAATCTAAGTCAAGTTTGCCATTGAAATGATAGGAAAAAACGGACACGGACACGGATGACAATCTAGTGTGCATCCGTGATTTTTCACGGACCCATTGACTTGAATGGGTCCGTGAACCGTTGGCCGTGAAAAAAATAGGACAGGTCATATTTTTTTCACGGCCAGGAAACACGGATCACGGATGCGGCTGCAAAACGGTGCATTTTCCGATTTTTCCACGGACCCATTGAAAGTCAATGGGTCCGCGAAAAAAAACGGAAAACGGCACAACGGCCACGGGTGCACACAACGGTCGTGTGCAGGAGGCCTTAAGTTGTTGTTTAGACATTCCCTTAGCAGACCATAGGTGGATCAAAAGATTCATCAAGACAATTTCCAGAATGCGGCCCACCCTGAGACAGACTGTCCCCCCGTGGGATTTAAATGTAGTTCTAAATAGCCTGTGTAGCTCTCCCTTTGAACCCATTTACCAGATATCTAATAAGTTACTGTCCTTCAAAACTGTATTCCTGCTAGCAATCACTACAGCCCGTAGAATAGGCGAGATACAGGCCCTGTCGACTAAAGAACCCTTTCTAAAAATCCTAGACGATAGAATAATATTAAAATAGGTTCAGTCCTTTTTACCTAAGGTTGTCTGAGTTTTTCACAGAGAACAGGAGATAATACTTCCTTCATTTTGTACCGCCCCTAAAAATGTACAGGAGGAACGGTTCCACTGCTTGGACGTGAGGAGAACAGTCCTCGCCTACCTTGAACGGACAAAACCGTGGAGAAGATCAGCAAATCTATTCATTCAATTCGGGGTATAAATAAAGGATGCAAAGTAGAGTTGTTGCGATACCAAATTTTTGATTCGGTTTCGATACCATGAAAAAGTATTGCGATACTCGATACCATTCGATACCACGCGAAAAAAATAAACAAAAAAAGCCACGTGCATTCCTCATTTTTAAAAATGGCGAATCGCGCAGTTTTTATTTTATTTTTTCTGTTCCGGCATTCACCACCTAGATTTTTTTTTTATATTTTAATAGTTTGGACTTTTCTGACGTGGCGATGTAATATGTTTATTTATATATTTTATATGTGAAATTGGGAAAAGGGGGGTGATTTATACTTCATATTTTAGTGTTTTTTTTTTTTCCACTTTTTATTTAATAACTATTTCCCCCCTTAGGGGCTAGAACCTGGGATCTTTCATCCCTTTTCCTATTCACCCTGATAGATCTCTATCAGGGTGAATAGGACTCCACACTGTCCCTGCTGCTCTGTGCTTTGTGCACACAGCATCAGGGATGTTACCATGGCAACCAGGGCTTCCTGGCTGCCATGGTAACCGATCGGAGCCCCAGGCTTACACAGCTGGGGCTCCGATCAGAAGCTGCCACTGCACCACCAATGAGGGGGAGTGGAGAGGTCCCTGTGGCCACTGCCACCAATGATTTTAATACTGGAGGGCTGAGAGGGGCCGGCGCACTGTGCCACCAATGATTTTAATGGGATGGGGGGATTGAGGGGGGGGGCACACTGCACCACCAATGATTTTACCCCTTTATACAGGAGGCGGGTACTAGCAGATCAGCGGCAGTTAACTGCCGCTGATCGCAGCTCCCTGTCAGGGGCAGGGTGCCGGCAATGCGATTCTGCTGCCGGCACCCGCCTCCTGTATGTGTTAAAGACTACTGTATATGAGTCCAGACTTTCACTATTAGGCCACACAGAGCGGCGCCCAGCGATGTCTCAGCACTCACCATTTAGTCCTGGGCGCCGCTCCGTTCGCCTGCAGTGCCCCATTACTGTCTCCTCTCCTGCTCCACATGCTGCTGATTACTATCGGAGCGATGGGAGGAGACATCAGCTTCACTAGTGGGCGTTCCTTCTCCCTGGCTGTAGCGCTGTCCAATCGCAGCGCAGGAAGAAGGAACGCCCACTAGTGAAGCTGATGTCTCCTCCCATCGCTCCGATAGTAATCCTATCATTGGTGGCGCACTGCGCCCGCCCCTCCTCCGCCCCTCTCTTCTCATTGCCGCCCCTCCTCCACCCCCTCTCTTCTCATTGCCGCCCCTCCTCCGCCCCTCTCTTCTCATTGCCGCCCCTCCTCCGCCCCTCTCTTCTCATTGGTGGCAGCGGCAGCAGCACAGGGGGAGGGAGGACAGCTTCCTTCTCCCCGTGCTGCTGAGAGAGAACATGAGCGCGCCGATAGCAGCGCGCTCATGTTCAGAGATACTAGACTGCGCAGAAGCGCAGCCCAGTATCGAAAAAACGGAAATCCCGGTATCGTATCGATACCGGGACAAAAGTATCGATTGGGTATCGAAATTTCGATACCCGCAACAACCCTAATGCAAAGCTTCAAAAACTTCACTTGCTCGTTGGATCAAGGAAACCATCAGAGAATCCTATAGACTACAGAACTTATTATGCCCCATATCTTTAAGAGCTCATTCGACCAGAGCCATGGCTACAACATGGGCAGAAAGACAGGGGCATTGATTTTTTTAGTTTGAATTGCATTGATCTGACTTTGTATACAATGTGAATTTAACATTGATGTTCAAAATAAATGAGTTGGATCCTATCCGGTGTAGTAATTTGTAAGAACACTGGGGAGGGGCCTTTTTAATCTCTCTCTCTCTCATTCGTTTTTGATGCTTTTTTTATGCTTGATGCGTTTTTTTTAGTTATATGGCCTTCAATTGTGCTGTAGATCATTGCCAATGAATAATTTTTTAATAAAGTCATTGCTTCTACCTAAATTAATTAAAATACAATAAAAATTACATAAAAATATGTACATAAATTACATTAAAAAAATGAGCTAATAGAATTCTAGTCTACTTTAGCTGATGAGATGTGTATGTTTCATGTTCAACATGTGGTCGTAAACTGATGTAAGGGCACACTGCAGGGCGCAGAAGAAAAGGAACGCCATATGGTTTTTGGAAGGCAGATTTTGCTGGACTGGTTTTTAGATGCCATGTCCCATTTTAAGCCCCCCTGATGCACCCTTTACAGTAGAAACTCCCAAAAAGTGTCCCCATTTTGGAAACTAGGGGATAAGGTGCCAGTTTTATTGGTACTATTTTGGGGTACATATGATTTGTAATTGCTCTATATTGCGTTTTTTGTGAGGCAAGGTAACCAAAAAATGGCTGTTTTGGCACCGGTTTTATTTTTTTACAACATTCATCTGACAGGGTAGATCATGTGCTATTTTTATAGAACAGGTTGTTACGGACACAATGATATCAAATATGTCTATTTTCTTTGTTTGTTTCAGTTTTACATAATAAAGCATTTAAAAAAAAAAAAAAGTGTTTTTGTGTCTCCATTTTCTGAAAAACATATTTTTTTATATTTTTCTGCTGATCGTCTTGTGCAGGGGATTGTTTTTTTGTAGTAAGAGTTGACGTTTTTATTGGTACCATTTTTGGGTACATATGATTTTTTGATCATTCATTATTACACTTTATGGGGCAAGGTGATCAAAAAATTGGTAATTTTGGCACAGTATTTATTTATTTTTCCAGCGTTCACCTGGGGGGTTAGGTCATCTGATATTTTTATAGAGCAGATCGTTACGGACGTGGCAATACCGAATATGTATACCGTATTTTTCGCCCCATAAGACACACTTTTTCCCCCCCAAGAATGGGGGGGAAATGCCCGTGCGTCTTATGGGGCGAATGCTGACATTCGTACATTGCTGGATGCGATGTGCGGGGGCCGGGGGAGGGACTGGGAGGAGGAGCTGGGGGCCGGAATAGCGGCGCGGCGGTGCAGTCAGTGTAGTATAGCCCCGCCCCGCCGCTCCGGTATAGTAATATTAAATGTCTTATTCAATTAAAATGTATTACATATGCCCCCTCACTCCTAAATTCCTAATAGGTTCTGTACAATGCCGGCAGCCGGCAGGCAGGCCGGGCGGCAGCGTCACTCCCTGATGTCACGTGCCTGCTCCGCCTACTTTATGAATGAAGCGGGCGGCGCAGGCAAGTGACGCGCCGGCCGCCCGGCCTGCCTGCCGGCATTGTACAGAACCTATTAGGAATAGGATGTAAGGTACTATTAGGAATTTAGGAGTGAGGGGGCATATGTAGTAAATTTTAATTGAATAAGACATCTTATATTTGTATACTGGGGGGGGGGGCGGGGGCTGATCCGTGGATAGCACAGTTAAGGGGTGGGGGTGGGGGGGTCTGTGGATGGCACTGTTATGGGGTGGGGGGGTCTGTGGATGGCACATATATAACAGTGCCAGCCACAGATCCCCCCTGTAACAGTTCCAGCCACAGATCCCCCCTGTAACAGTGCCATCCACAGATCCCCCCTGTAACAGTGCCAGCCACAGATCCCCCCTGTAACAGTGTCCGTCATCCACAGATCCCCCCCATAACAGTGTCCGTCATCCACAGATCCCCCCATAACAGTGTCCGTCATCCACAGATCCCCCCATAACAGTGTTCGTCATCCACAGATCCCCCATAACAGTGTCCGTCATCCACAGATCCCCCCATAACAGTGTCCTTCACAGATCCCCAGTAATAGTGCCATCCACAGACCACCATTAGTTCCAAACCCACCAAGAGCACACCTTTTGGTTAAAAATATATTTTTTCTTATTTTCCTCCCCAAAAACCTAGGTGCGTCTTATGGGCCGGTGCGTCTTATAGGGCGAAAAATACGGTACTTTTTCTTATTTATTTAAGTTTTACACAATAATAGCATTTTTGAAACCCAAAAAATGATGCTTTAGTGTATCCAGTGCTCCAGACTAAAAAAAATACCTAGTAGCCATTGGCTCCTGAACTGAAAAATTTAGGAGCCAAATTAAATTTTTAGTCGCCAAATTGAAACCGAATAAAATTTTTGGTATTGTGACAACGCTACGCCGATCAGATCTGGAGCCCTGGTATCCATAGTCTGAGAGCCATAGTTTTTTTTTTTTTTTTGACCGATTGTCTTAGGTAGGGTCTCTTTTTTTGCGGGATGAGGTGACTGATTGGTACTATTTTGGGGGGCATACGCCTTTTTGATCGCTTGGTGTTTCAATTTTTGTGATGCAAGGTGCCAAAAAATTGCATTTTTGGCATTTTAATTTTTTTACAGTGTTCACCTGAGGGGTTAGGTCATGTATTTTTATAGAGCAGGTTGTTACAGACGTGGCAATACCTAATATGTCAATTTTTTTTTTATTTTTTTTATTTCACTTTAGCACAATAATAGTTTTGAAGTAAAAATAAAAATCATATTTTAGTGTCTCCATTGTCTGAGAGTGATAGCTTTTTATTTTTTTGACTGATTGTCTTAGTTAGGGTCTCATTTTTTTGCGGGATGAGTTGTCGGTTTGATTAGTACTTTTTGGGGGGGCATACGCCTTTTTGATCGCTTGGTGTTGCGATTTTTGTCATGTAAGGTGACAAAAATGTCTTCTTTTTTTTATATAGTTTTTATTTTTTACGGTGTTCACCTGAGGGGTTAGGTCATGTGATATTTTTATAGAGCTGGTTGTTACGGAGGCGGCAATACCTAAAATGTATACTTTTTTATTTTTATTTCACTTTAACACAATAATAGCATATTTGACACACAAAAAAATGATGTTTTAGTGTCTCATGTTCTGAGAGCTATAGGAGCTCATTTTTTGCGGGATGAGGTGAATGTTTTATTGGTATCATTTTGTGGGACATACGCCTTTTTGATCGCTTGGTGTTGCACTTTTTGTGATGTAAGGTGACAAAAATTGCTTTTTTTTTGACAGTTTTTTTTTTTTTTTTTTTATGGTGTTTATCGGACGGGGTGGATCATGTGATATATTTATAGAGACAGTCGTTACGGATGCGATACCTAATATGTGTGTTTTTTTCTTTTTTATTATAAAATCAGGGGAAAAGGGGTGTTTTTCTTTTTTTACCTGAAACTTTTTTTTTTTTTATAAACCATTTAAAAAAATTTTTTACAGATTTTTGTGTTTACTTTATTTCTGACTTTAACTTTTAGGGGTCTGATCCCCTCTGCAATGCATTACAATACATCTGTATTGTAATGCATTGCCTGTTAGTGTAATGAGTCATACACTAACAGGTTGCCTAGGAGACCCAGCCTGAGGCTGGATCTCCTGGGCACCCGTAGAAGGCAGGTCCCCATACCGTGCAAGGCATTGGGCAGCCTCTGCATGGCATCGGGCTGCCTTCTCACCCATTGGGTCCCTGCCACAGCAGTGGGGGACCCGATGGGCTCCCTCACCTTCAGAAAACCCCTTCTATGTCGCGGTCAGCGCTGACCGCGGCATAGAAGGGGTTAATGTGCCGGCATCTATGTTTTCACCGATGCTGGCGCATACAGCAGGGGTCCGGCTAACGGGAACAGCCTGTCCCCTGCAGCTGATCAGCGTGCCGTAATAGTACTGCGCTGGGCGGCAAGTCACGTCCCGCTGCGTCGTACTATTACGGTACTCGTCGGGAAGGGTTTAATAGTTTGGACTTTGTTCTGGACTAATATTTTGGTATTTTGTTTTAAGATTTTTTATTTATTTTTGTACTTTTTATTTAATAACTATTAGCCCCCTTAGGGGCTAGAACCTGGGATCTTTTCATCCCCTGTCCTATTCACCCTAAGGGCTCGTTCACATGAACGTATTTTGCGTTCCGTATATGGGCCGTTTTTTTTTCCTGTGTGCTGCATGCGGTCTGTATACAGAACCATTCATTTCAATGGGTCTGCAAAAGATGCGGACAGCACTCTGTGTGCTGTCCGCATCCGTTGCTCCGTTCCGTGGATTTAGACAGATTTGTGAACAATATTTGAGAGTAATGGGTCTTTTGTGTATGTAGAAAATGTTTTAGATCTTTGAGTTCAGCTCATGCAAAATGGGAGCAAAACCAAAAGTGTTGTGTTTATAATTTTGTTCAGTGTACATATATACATATATATACACTCACCTAAAGAATTATTAGGAACACCTGTTCTATTTCTCATTAATGCAAATAACTAGTCAACCAATCACATGGCGGTTGCTTCAATGCATTTAGGGGTGTGGTCCTGGTCAAGACAATCTCCTGAACTCCAAACTGAATGTCAGAATGGGAAAGAAAGGTGATTTAAGCAATTTTGAGCGTGGCATGGTTGTTGGTGCCAGACGGGCCGGTCTGAGTATTTCACAATCTGCTCAGTTACTGGGATTTTCACGCACAACCATTTATAGGGTTTACAAAGAATGGTGTGAAAAGGGAAAAACATCCAGTATACGGCATTCCTGTGGGCAAAAATGCCTTGTGGATGCTAGAGGTCAGAGGAGAATGGGCCGACTGATTCAAGCTGATAGAAGAGCAGCGTTGACTGAAATAACCACTCGTTACAACCGAGGTATGCAGCAAAGCATTTGTGAAGCCACAACACGCACAACCTTGAGGCGGATGGGCTACAACAGCAGAAGACCCCACCGGGTACCACTCATCTCCACTACAAATAGGTAAAAGAGGCTACAATTTGCACGAGCTCACCAGAATTGGACTGTTGAAGATTGGAAAAATGTTGCCTGGTCTGATGAGTCTCGATTTCTGTTGAGACATTCAAATGGTAGAGTCCGAATTTGGCGTAAACAGAATGAGAACATGTATCCATCCTCTGATTGCTACTTCCAGCAGGATAATGCACAAAGCTTGAATCATTTCAAATTGGTTTCTTGAACATGACAATGAGTTCACTGTACTAAAATGGCCCCCACAGTCACCAGATCTCAACCCAATAGAGCATCTTTGGGATGTGGTGGAACGGGAGCTTCGTGCCCTGGATGTGCATCCCTCAAATCTCCATCAACTGCAAGATGCTATCCTATCAATATGGGCCAACATTTCTAAAGAATGCTATCAGCACCTTGTTGAATCAATGCCACGTAGAATTAAGGCAGTTCTGAAGGCAAAAGGGGGTCCAACACCGTATTAGTATGGTGTTCCTAATAGGGGTGCACCGAAATGAAAATTCTGGTCCGAAACCGAAAATTCAGGATGCCCTTGACCGAAAACCGAAACCGAAACTGCCATGTAATGATATTATTAACTAAGCCACATATTATATAACATGGTGCTTCCTCATACACAAGTGATTGTACAAAACAACATGTACAAGTGATTGTACAAAACAACAGTGCAAGAAACAGTTGTAAAACCAACCTCAAACTGTAAACAGACGTAGCCTCAGGTCAAGAACAAATTTTTGCTGGGCTACACAATTTTTTTTAAATGTAAATAAAATAACTACACACAACTTGGACTGCTTTCTATTTAAGTAAAAGTGGCAGGTTTCTTTTCAAGAACAAAAGTTGCTCAGCTTTCTCGCACGAGAGACTGTTCCGCTTCTCATCAAGAACATGAGATGCTGCACTGAATAGTCTCTCGCTCTCTGTGCTGGTGCTTAGGGCAGATAAATATCTGCGTGCAATCCGTGCAAGCAATGGAAGGCGATCTTTGTTCATGCGCCAGTAGTCAAGGGGATTGTCGCTTCTGGCGATGGGTAGTTCAGCAAGGTAAATCTCCAGCTGTTTTGTATCAAAATGCTCTAGGTAGGAATCACTCTGGTGTCACCCTACATATAATTAATTATAATAATAATATAATACTTTATTAATTATATTTATTTACATTTGAGTCTGAGTGCTAGTCAGACTCATGGCACTATTTTTAGAAAAAACAAAATGTCGGATGGGCGCGAAAATTGTTACAGTACAGTGACCGTCAGCTTTATCTTCCTGGAGGCTAAGACACAATTAGCCTCCTGTACATCAGGGCAATCATTATTTTAATATATATCTAGGTGGATGGCTTCCCACAGGATTGGGGATTCTTACTGAATCTATGTAATAAATTTTATTAACAAATATAATTACTTACCGCAGGCGATCTTACAGCAGTGTAGCAGTGCCCCACTTCTCTCACGGCACTTCCGGTTTGAAGGCTGCGCGGCGGCAGTGTGCGGTCTTCTCACAGCGCGGATGGTGAGCTACTTGGTGGGTGACAAATCCCACAAATCCCAAACCCCATATTTTCTGCCGATATGTACCAATATCGGCCGAAATGGATTAGGCCCATTTTCGGCTGATATTTTCGGCCGCCGGAATTTCGGTGCACCCCTAGTTCCTAATAATTCTTTAGGTGAGTGTATGTGTGTATATATATATATATATATATATATATATATACAGTTGCAAGAAAAAGTATGTGAACCCTTTGGAATTATATGGATTTCTGCACAAATTGGTCATAAAATGTGATCTGATCTTCATCTAAGTCACAACAATAGACAATCACAGTCTGCTTAAACTAATAACACACAAAGAATTACATGTTACCATGTTTTTATTGAACACACCATGTAAACATTCACAGTGCAGGTGGAAAAAGTATGTGAACCCCTAGACTATTGACATCTCCAAGAGCTAATTGGAGTGAGGTGTCAGCCAACTGGAGTCCAATCAATGAGATGAGATTGGAGATGTTGGTCACAGCTGCCCTGCCCTATAGAAAACACACACCAGTTCTGGGTTTGCTTTTCACAAGAAGCATTGCCTGATGTGAATGATGCCTCGCACAAAAGAGCTCTCAGAAGACCTACGATTAAGAATTGTTGACTTGCATAAAGCTGGAAAGGGTTATAAAAGTATATCCGAAAGCCTTGCTGTCCATCAGTCCACGGTAAGACAAATTGTCTATAAATAGAGAAAGTTCAGCACTGCTGCTACTCTCCCTAGGAATGGCTGTCCTGTAAAGATGACTGCAAGAGCACAGCGCAGACTGCTCAATGAGGTGAAGAAGAATCCTAGAGTGTCAGCTAAAGACTAACAAAAGTCTCTGGCATATGCTAACATCCCTGTTAGCGAATCTACGATACGTAAAACACTAAACAAGAATGGATTTCATGGGAGGATACCACAGAGGAAGCCACTGCTGTCCAAAAAAACATTGCTGCACGTTTACCGTTTGCACAAGAGCACCTAGATGTTCCACAGCTGTACTGGCAAAATATTCTGTGGACAGACAAAACCAAAGTTGAGTTTTTTGGAAGAAACACACAACACTATGTGTGGAGAAAAAGAGGCACAGCACACCAACATCAAAACCTCATCCCAACTGTGAAGTATGGTGGTGGGGGCATCATGGTTTGGGGCTGCTTTGCTGCGTCAGGGCCTGGATGGATTGCTATCATCAAAGGAAAAATGAATTCCCAAGTTTATCAAGACATTTTGCAGGAGAACTTAAGGCCATCTGCCCACCAGCTAAAGCTCAACAGAAGATGGGTGTTGCAACAGGACAACGACCCAAAGCATAGAAGTAAATCAACAACAGAATGGCTTAAACAGAAGAAAATCCGCCTTCTGAAATGGCCCAGTCAGAGTCCTGACCTCAACCCGATGGAGATGCTGTGGCATGACCTCAAGAATGTGATTCACACCAGACATCCCAAGAATATTGCTGAACTGAAACCGTTCTGTAAAGAGGAATGGTGAAGAATGACTCCTGACCGTTGTGCACGTCTGATCTGCAACTACAGGAAACGTTTGGTGGAAGTTATTGCTGCCAAAGGAGGTTCAACCAGTTATTAAATCCAAGGGTTCACATACTTTCTCCACCTGCACTGTGAATGTTTATATGGTGTGTTCAATAAAAACATGGTAACATTTAATTCTTTGTGTGTTATTAGTTTAAGCCGACTGTGATTGTCTATTGTTGTGACTTAGATGAAGATCAGATCACATTTTATGACCAATTTGTGCAGAAATCCAGATCATTCCAAAGGGTTCACATACTTTTTCTTGCAACTGTGTATATATATATATATATATATATATATACACCGTACGCACTTTTCCCCCCAAAAGTGTGTGTGGGGGGGAATGGCAGTGCGTCTTATGGGGCGAATGCTGTAATTTAACACTGATACAGCGCCGGCCGCAATGTATCAGTGGGAAGGGAGGAGGGGCTGGGGGCCGGCAACTGATATTGGAATGGCAGCGGGGCCCTGTGCAGTCACTGTATTCTTTTACACCCGGCACCGCTCACTGTAGTATTCATATCTAACGTGTAGGCATGGGCGCTTTGTTAAACTATAGCAATTCTTTGGCGCAGTAGAGAAATCCACTGTAGTACTGGATATAACGTTGCATCCTCCAAAATCGCATCCACTAAATTCCCTTCAGATGCGGTTTTCGTTATATCCAAACGTAAAGGTTGCCGCCAATATAGGTAACTACCCACCCGAAAATACATTGGAATGCACACTAGTTAGTGTGAAGATCCCTTACCAACAGGTTAGGCGGGGGTCTAGTAGCAACCACTGACTTGTTATATACCAATTGAATATAGGACTATTGCAACTTGCGATTTTTTTCACGATTTTTCGGATGTAACGTTACATCAAAGGATGCAGGTGCCGGCCATTCAACACTGATATCAGTTCAAAAGGACATTATCTGTTGTAACGTGAATTTGCACCTTATTCCCAGCTAGTTTTACAGTGTAACATAGTAACATAGTACATAAGGCTGAAAAAAGACATTTGTCCATCCAGTTCGGCCTGTTATCCTGCAAGTTGATCCAGAGGAAGGCAAAAAAAAACCCTGTGAGGTAGAAGCCAATTTTCCTCACTTTAGGGGAATAAAAAATTCCTTCCCGACTCCAATCAGAATAACTCCCTGGATCAACGACCCCTCTCTAGTAGCTATAGCCTGTAATATTATTACGCTCCAGAAATACATCCAGGCCCCTCTTGAATTCCTTTATTGTACTCACCATCACCACCTCCTCAGGCAGAGAGTTCCATAGTCTCACTGCTCTTACCGTAAAGAATCCTCTTCTATGTGTGTGTACAAACCTTCTTTCCTCCAGACGCAGAGTATGTCCCCTCGTCACAGTTCTGGGGATAAATAGATGATGGGATAGATCTCTATACTGACCCCTGATATATTTATACATATTAATTAGATCTCCCCTCAGTCGGCTTTTTTCTAAAGTGAATAACCCTAATTTTGATAATCTTTCAGGGTACTGTAGTTGCCCCATTCCAGTTATTACTTTAGTTGCCCTTCTCTGGACCCTCTCCAGCTCTGCTATGTCTGCCTTGTTCACAGACGCCCAGAACTGTACACAGTACTCCATGTGTAGTCTGACTAGCGATTTGTAAAAAGGTAGGACTATGTTCTCATCACGGGCATCTGATGCAACCCATTTTCTTATTGGCCTTGGCAGCAGCTGCCTGACACTGGTTTTTGCAGCTCAGTTTGCTGTTTATTAAAATTCCTAGATCCTTTTCCATGTCAGTGCTACCGAGTGTTTTATCATTTAGTATGTACGGGTGACTTGCATTATTCCTTCCCATGTGCATAACTTTTACATTTAGAATCAAAAGGAAGAATGGTAGGGCACACCAATATTCGGTACCACACGGATGGTTATTATACCAATATTTTATTTATTAGTGATATACACTGTTAAATAAACACACATAAAAATTACACTCTTAAAAATAATAAAATAGTAAAACTATTAGATACAATAAAACAAAATATAATTATATAAATCTGCAATTTTGTATATATAAATTCTATGTTTTATGCCTAAAAAGTTTTACTGTATTTGCACCAAGATTAGTTAGATGGTAAATAGTGTCCTTCCAAATGGGTTATTTAACCCAATCGATACCCCAGTAGATGAAGTGGGGAGTGAATCTGCTGTTTGAATATAGTCTTTTTAAATAGTCACTTGTATTATTACGGCTGTTGCGACTTAATAGTCGCTGCACATATTTAATCGTTACACTGTTGCTGCCTGTTAATAGAGAAGAGCCGAAGCTATTGTACTCACAGTTTATAGTGCAGTGATATCGGCTTTTACTGCGTCACAGGTGGCGTCCCACGTGTGGTAAGCAATTGTTATACAGGTTGCAGCATGTAAAGGTGATGCGACTTCGGGATCCTCTGTGTTTTTATATGGCCGTACTGTATTGGAGGTCAGTCGATGATGTATTCCTTCTGCATTTGAACAGATATTTTGCAGGAGTGGACTTTGCCACAAGGCCGACTCTCCAAACAAACAGGTATCCGGCTTGTCTTTGCTTTTTCAAGATAGAAAATCACCGATCCCTTGCTTCTTTATTTTCTTTTTCTTTTAGCGCTTTCAGTCCTCCGGTATTGTACTTTTATTCCATGGGATAGTTACCAAACGCGTTTCGGAGTTGGCTACGACTCCTTCTTTAGTGGCTAAACTATCCATGGAAATGACTACCTTTTATACACCTAAAGCAGGTGCGGATTAGATTAATTAACTTTGAATCGGAAGTGACGTGCATTCTTTCTCAAGTCAGAAGGGCAAATATATCGCTTGCAAGCTCAATATAAAACCAATAAAAATAAATTAAATATATAGAGTAAGTATATCACTTTCAAACTACAAGTTCTGGCAATACATGCTTAAAAAATTCACTTAAAAAATTTGCATATATCTATATATATATACGCATATGTATGTAACCGCAACACCTTCATAAAATAGAATCTATTTTTGTAAATAATATGGCTTTTTATTTATTCCACATATACTAGTCTATTTCGTACTGTTCATTCATACTAGTAAAAATACAGAATGATAAATACACAATAGAGAAACATTAAATAATATCAAAAGCCGCACAATATTTATGCGGTTAATGCTACAATTTTTATGTGTTGCGGTTTCATTGCGTTTTTATTTTAATTTAGTATTATTTCGATATCAATCCTTCTCAAGCTTATATTGACATTTCAGTTTAATATAAAATCACTTGAATATAAGACAAATATATAAAACAAATATATTATGTTAAAAAATATAAAATATAAAAAAATTACATATATTTGTAAAATACATATATTCTCAATAGTTGTATATATCACTAAGGATAGATAGGACAGATAGATATTCCATTTATTTAGTATTAATTTCATTTATTTTGAATTTATTTGCACGGGGAGGAGCTTCAACAATTGAGGATAGTAAGGAGGGAGTCCATCACCGGGGGAAGACTCGGAGGACTAAATACTCACGGGTCTCTCCCCGGTCAAGGACACCCCCCCCCCCCCCCCCCGAAACATAGCTATAGAAATCCATATATTTCGATTTCAGCGTTTAATCCTGCTGGTAATAGAGTATTGAAGTCGAAGATGAATCTTGATTCGATCCTTGACATTTTCTTAATATGATCTCCACCCCTCCAGTCTGCTTCTATTTTTTCCAGAGCCGAAAAAACAAGTCCCCTAGGATCTTGGTTATGTATAAGTCTAAAATGATTTGACAAAGTGTCATGGTCTTACCTTCTTGCTGTTCTCCTTCGTTTGACATGTGCTGGCGGCCATCTTGGTTTCTGGGTTTCTTGTAGCCTCCCACCCTGCGGCTCCTCCGTCCCACTGCGAGGAGCTGGATGCCTAGCTCATATATATAGGAGGTCTGTGGCTTCAGTTCCTTGCTTGGTCCTCCTGTGTTCACATGCTTCTAGTCTGCTGCTGCTTCTGGTTCCTGATCCTGGTTTAGTCCGACTACCCTGCTGGTTCCTGATCCTGGTTTCGTCCGACTACCCTGCTGGTTCCTGATCCTGGCTTCGTCTGACTACCCTGCTGGTTCCTGATCCTGGCTTCGTCTGACTACCCTTCTGGTTCCTGACCTCTGGCTTCGCTAAGACTCTGCTTCGGTTTCGCCATCCGTTTGGACTTTTGCTTTACAGCTTTATTTTCAATAAAGCCTTCTTATTTTCACTTATCTCTTGTTGTACGTCTGGTTCATGGTTCCGTGACATTAGGACCAAGCCATGAATTCTGACGGTACAGGGCCATCCTCGCTACCCACGCTGGTTGCCAGACTTGATCAGCAGGATCACCTGTTGGGTCGGTTCGCTGTGGCGTTGCAAACCCTGCTTGAACGCACGGCTCATTTCGCTCCCGTTGCCGATGGGTCGGTTGTCGCTCCTGGGCCCGCTCCTACTGCCGCTCCGGTTGTTGCGCCAGAGTCTACCCCGACACCTGTTGTTGCACCTGCGGTGTTTCGGGGTATGACCGGTTCTGCCCCTCTTCCACAGCGCTTTGGGGGAGAGCCAACTCAGTGCCGAGGTTTCCTTAACCAGGTGGGCATTTATTTTGAGTTGCTGCCACATGCCTTTCCTACTGAGAGATCAAAGGTGGGCTTCTTGATCTCGCTGCTCTCGGACAAGGCCTTGGCCTGGGCCAGCCCCTTATGGGAGAACAACAATCCGGTGGTTGCCGAGTTTTCCGGTTTTGTTGCTTCTCTTCGGAAGGTATTCGATGTGCCGGAGAATGAGGCCATGGAGGAGTACGTGAGGGAGGCGCTTTCACGCGGACACATTCGCAAATCCTCGTCCCCGGCAGGGGCTGGATTTTTCTTTGTGAAAAAGAAGGGCGGTGAGTTGAGGCCTTGCATCGATTACAGGGGTCTCAATCGCATCACGATCAAGAACGCTTACCCGATACCCTTGATTTCCGAGCTGTTCGATCGCCTTAAAGGGGCCACGGTCTTTACCAAACTCGACCTGAGGGCGGCATATAACCTGGTAAGGATCAAGGCGGGCGATGAGTGGAAGACCGCGTTTAACACCAGGACCGGTCATTATGAATCCTTGGTTATGCCCTTTGGGTTGTGCAATGCGCCCGCAGTCTTTCAGGAATTCATCAACGATGTTTTCCGTGACCTGTTGCAGCAGTGTGTGGTGGTCTATTTGGATGACATCTTGGTATATTCTGAATCCATGGAGGCCCACATTC
This sequence comes from Bufo bufo, assembly GCF_905171765.1. Classification (NCBI taxonomy): domain Eukaryota; kingdom Metazoa; phylum Chordata; class Amphibia; order Anura; family Bufonidae; genus Bufo; species Bufo bufo. Next base: position 109,957,012 of record NC_053389.1, read on the forward strand.
TGGATGTCAGACGAGTGTTGCAACGGTTACGAGAGAACAAGCTGTTCGGTAAGCTTGAGAAATGCGAATTTCACCGATCCCAGGTAACCTTCTTAGGTTACATCATTTCCGCTGAGGGGTTCTCCATGGATCCTGAGAAGGTTTCGGCTGTCTTACAGTGGCCCCAGCCCAGTGGTCTTCGTTCCCTGCAGCGCTTTTTGGGCTTCGCCAATTATTATCGGAAGTTCATCAGGGACTTTTCCATGCTAGCCAAGCCTCTCACGGATCTGACCAGGAAGGGCAGTAATTCCCAGGTCTGGCCGCTCGAGGCCATCCGAGCTTTTGAGGCTCTAAAGTCCGCCTTTGTGTCGGCTCCGATTCTGTCGCATCCCAACCCTGGGTTGCCCTTTGTCCTCGAGGTGGACACGTCTGAGACGGGAGTAGGCGCCTTTCTGTCTCAGCGTAGAACACCAGAGGGTACTCTGCTTCCTTGTGGGTTTTACTCCCGGAAACTGTCTTCCGCGGAGTGCAACTATCAGATTGGTGACAGGGAGTTATTGGCCATCGTGCAGGCCCTTAAAGAATGGAGGCACTTGCTCGAGGGTTCGGTGGTTCCGGTCCTCATCCTGACGGACCACAAGAATCTGACCTACCTTTCTGAGGCCAAGAGATTGACACCACGTCAGGCCAGATGGGCCCTGTTCTTGTCACGTTTTAATTACGTGGTCTCCTACCTACCCGGTTCCAAGAACATCAGGGCGGATGCCTTATCACGGCAGTACTCCGAGCTGTCCAGGGAGGAGTCGATTCCGACTTCGGTCATACCTCCGAATCAGATCTTGGCCGCCATTCGCACCAGCCTGACCTCTCCCCTGGGTGACCAGATTTTGGCGGCTCAATCTGGTGCTCCCTCTGGGAGACCCAACGGCAGATGTTTTGTGCCTGAGGAGTTGCGCACTCGGTTGTTGCGAACCTACCATAACTCCAAGATCGCGGGGCATCCTGGAAAGAATCAGCTGTCCTGGGCTGTTTCACGTCTGTTCTGGTGGCCTTCCCTACGTTCCGACATCGCCGCATATGTAGCGGCATGCTCCGTTTGTGCCCAGAGTAAGTCCCCTCGGCACCTTCCGTTGGGCCTTCTGCAACCCATAGCCACCGGGGAGCGCCCATGGTCACACCTGGGGATGGATTTCATTGTGGACCTCCCTGCATCCCGAGGCCATACGGTCATTCTCATGATTGTGGATCGGTTTTCCAAAATGTGCCACTGTGTTCCTCTCAAGAAGTTACCCTCTGCACAAGAGTTGGCCACGATTTTTGCCAGGGAGGTCTTCCGGTTGCACGGTTTGCCCAAGGAGATTGTGTCGGATCGGGGGAGTCAGTTTGTGTCCAGGTTCTGGCGCGCCTTTTGCTCCCAGTTGGGGATTCATCTCTCCTTCTCCTCGGCCTACCACCCTCAGTCCAATGGGGCCGCAGACCGATCCAATCAGGCCTTGGAGCAATTCCTTCGTTGCTATGTCTCCGATCACCAAGACAATTGGGTTGACCTCCTGCCTTGGGCTGAGTTTGCCAGGAACACGGCGGTGAACTCTTCCTCTGGGACGTCTCCCTTCATGGCCAATTATGGGTTCCAACCTGCCGTGTTACCGGAGGTATTCTCTCCCCAGGATATTCCGGCTGTGGAGGATCACCTTTTCGTCCTACGTGCTTCTTGGGTACTCATCCAGAAGTCCCTTGAGGTCTCTGCGCAGCGCCAGAGACTCCAGGCTGATCGCAGACGAGCGCCTGCTCCTTCCTACCAGGTCGGAGACCGTGTATGGTTGTCCACCCGCAACCTCAACCTTCGAGTGCCCACTCCCAAGCTGGCGCCTCGCTTTGTTGGTCCCTTCCGAGTGCTTCGCAGGGTAAACCCGGTAGCCTATGCCCTTGCGCTTCCTCCTGGCATGCGGATCTCCAACGTGTTTCATGTCTCCCTGTTGAAGCCACTGGTGTGTAATCGTTTCACTTCCTCGGTTCCTCGGCCTCGTCCGGTCCAAGTGGGTAATCGTGAGGAGTATGAGGTGAGCAATATCCTGGACTCACGCCTGGTCCGCGGTCGGGTGCAGTTTTTGGTCCATTGGCGTGGTTATGGTCCAGAGGAGCGTTCCTGGGTTCCCTCCGCAGATGTCCATGCTCCTGCCTTGCTCCGAGCCTTCCACGCACGCTTCCCTCAGAAACCGTTCTTTACTCCGCGGAGGAGGGGCCCTTGAGGGGGAGGTACTGTCATGGTCTTACCTTCTTGCTGTTCTCCTTCGTTTGACATGTGCTGGCGGCCATCTTGGTTTCTGGGTTTCTTGTAGCCTCCCACCCTGCGGCTCCTCCTTCCCACTGGGAGGAGCTGGATGCCTAGCTCATATATATAGGAGGTCTGTGGCTTCAGTTCCTTGCTTGGTCCTCCTGTGTTCACATGCTTCTAGTCTGCTGCTGCTTCTGGTTCCTGATCCTGGTTTCGTCCGACTACCCTGCTGGTTCCTGATCCTGGTTTCGTCCGACTACCCTGCTGGTTCCTGATCCTGGCTTCGTCTGACTACCCTGCTGGTTCCTGATCCTGGCTTCGTCTGACTACCCTTCTGGTTCCTGACCTCTGGCTTCGCTAAGACTCTGCTTCGGTTTCGCCATCCGTTTGGACTTTTGCTTTACAGCTTTATTTTCAATAAAGCCTTCTTATTTTCACTTATCTCTTGTTGTACGTCTGGTTCATGGTTCCGTGACACAAAGTATGTTTTACATAACCTTTCTTTATGTTGGAAATATGTTCCGCTATACAGACTTTTAATTGTCTCTTTGTTCTTCCCACGTATTGTCTCTTGCAAGGACATTGTATAACATAAATGACACTATTGGTATTGCATGTAAGGAAGTCTTTAATTGTATGTTGGTGATTATTTGTTGTGGATTTTACTACCGATGTCTTTTTAGGGAACATAGTATTTTTACACCCCATACATTTTCCACACCGAAAAAAACCTGTAGTATTTGTCAATTTTTGTATGGATGAATCTACTTTGTTTTTATTGGTTTTTGGGATGGTTGGTGCTACCATGAGTGCTAAATTAGGTGCTTTGGTGAAGATGACTTGTGGAAATTCTGGAATTAGTTGGCCTATTATTTTATCTTTATTTAAAAAGTGCCAATGTTTATTTAATATATACTTCACTTTTTTATGTTGAGTATTAAACGGAACAATTATTCTTATATTTTCATCTTTCTGTTCCTTTTTTTTTTGTATCAAAGAAAGATTGCCGATCTAATTGTCTGACCTTATTTAATGCTGTTTCCAAAATTTCTGTAGGGTATTGCTTCTCCAAAAATCGGTTTTTCATAACTACAGCTTCTTTTTCAAAAGCTTCCAATTTTGAACAATTTTTCCTGATTCTTCTAAATTGTCCTGTCGGTACATTTAAGAGCCATTGTGGCAAGTGACAGCTATTATACAGGATGTAGCTATTTTTTGATGTTGGCTTCCGAAATGTATTGCAGATTAATTTGGACTCTTCTATTTTAATTTCTAGATCTAGGAATTCCACCATTTTTTGGCTGGTCTTTCCAGCAAACCGTAGATTATAATCGTTTTTATTTATGTCTTCTAAAAATTTGTCCAGTGATTCCTGGTCTTTTTTCCATATGAAGAGGACGTCATCGATATACCTCTTCCAGAGCACCAGGTCTGTCCCCAGCTTCGGATCAATAACCTCTTGTTCCCAATTCGCCATAAATAGGTTAGCGTAGCTGGGGGCAAACCTGGCGCCCATTGCAGTACCACATATCTGCAGATATATATTCGAGTCAAACCAAAAGTAGTTATGATCTAGAATATACTGGGTAGCTGTCTGCAAGTATTCAATCTGTTCTATAGGTACCTGGCTATTTTGTTGTAATTGCTGTCCCATGGCTTTTATTCCTTGTTTATGATTTATTACTGTGTATAGGGACTGCATGTCCAATGTTCCTATGATCCATCCAGGACTATATTGTATTTTCTCAACCATATCTATTATTGAAGTGGTATCTTTTATATATGATTTAATTGTTTTGACTACTGGTTGCAATAGTTTATCTATATAATGTGACAGATTTGCTGTCAACGAACCTATACCAGAAATTATTGGCCGCCCTGGCGGATTTATAGGGTCCTTATGTAATTTAGGAATGCAGTAAAATACTGGCAATCTGCATTGGCTGTTAGTGATATAGTGATATTCTTGTTGGGATAGAATGCCCGATTTTTGACCCTGTTCACATAATGTTACCAGTTGTTTATGGAATTCTATAGTAGGGTCAGTACGTAACCGCTTATACGTAATTATATCGGACAACTGTCTAATACATTCTTTGTTATAGTTATCTTTATCCCATACCACTATTGCTCCCCCTTTGTCTGCTGGACGTATTATTATTTGTTGATCCTTCTGTAATTGTTTTATCGCCTGTATTTCGGCTTTTGATAGATTATTATCTCTGCTTTTGTTAGTTTTTATTTTCCTAATATCAAATTCTACTGCCTGTCTAAAGGCCGTCATCTCCTCACTAATTTCTTGACGTGGGTATTTGGCCGATTTACTTTTCACATCTGTATGTACATACTTTCGGCCTTCTATTGGGGTACCTCCGTTTAATATAGGGTTTTTAATGAAATATTTCTTTAAGCATAATTTTCTAATATACTTTTCTATACCAATCATTGTATCAAACTTATTTAATTGATTAAAAGGTGCAAATTTAAGTCCTTTATTTAGTAGTTTTATCTGTGAAGGGGTGAGAGGGGTTGTGCTCAAGTTTACAATAGCATTTGTGTCGTCTAATTGTAGTGATTGTTGTATTTTCTTCTTTCTAAGTCCTCTACGTAGTGCCCTTTTTCGTGTCTTTGTGATTTGTGTTGGTGTCTTTGAGTGTTCTGGGGCTCCTCGTATCGTGTTACTAATCGGGATTGAGGTGTCTTGTATTGTTGATAAGCTTTGTGATAGTGTTGGTCCGGATTGATATCTCTGTGTCTTAAATTGTACCGATGTGTTGGGGATTCTATGTGTGTGGAATGTGTCTGTGGTGATCGTCTTGGTGTTTTCTGCCGTGGTCTTACTTTGTGATGGGGTGGAGTTTGATCTAAAAAATGGTTCTCCGTAAATATTTCATATCTATTGGAGGTTGGTATGTTAAATTCCCCTTGATCTAAATTATGTATTATATCTCTTTCTGTGGTTGACTTTGTATGTTGACTATTGGTCTTTTTTTGTATTGGTTTTTTCGGCTCTTTTTTGGCATTTTTAGCGTTCCAGATTTTTTTACTTTTCTTAGAGATTATATCATATTCAATTTTATCTATGTTTTTACAAATTCTTTCTTGCCATAATTTATATTCATCATTTTTAGGTAGATTTGTCATGGTTACTTTTAATTCCTCAATCTGGACTGTTAGTTGCTCCAAAATTTGGGATCTCCTCTTTATAACCATTTCCATTAATACAATGGACTGTGTATATAGGAAATCATCCCATTCTTTTTCAAAATCAGTGTTATACAAATCATGTGCTGGGGTTTTGGATAACAGCAGTCCAGTTGGTATTAATCCTTGTATGATATATTGTCTAAGGGCTCTAATTTCCCATCGTTGTCTTAACTGTTTTTGCAGTAAAATTTCTAATTCTCTAAATATATCTGCTATAGATTTTTCATTAGGTAAACCTATATGTCCATCATCATCTTTTTCAAACGTGAAAGCTTCCACTTTCAAACGCTTGTTTTCCATGTGGCTCCAAATATCCATTCTTTGAACAACAGGGAGCTCACTCTCAATGGGTGGTAGTGAATAGTCAAAGTATAAGTGTTTAGAGAGGGCTCACCTGTATAATCAAGAGTGGAAATGGGTGCACCTACCGAGAGGATTCACCCAATCCTCTAAAAATAATGGTAGAATCAAAAGGAAGAATGGTAGGGCACACCAATATTCGGTACCACACGGATGGTTATTATACCAATATTTTATTTATTAGTGATATACACTGTTAAATAAACACACATAAAAATTACAATCTTAAAAATAATAAAATAGTAAAACTATTAGATACAATAAAACATTATATAATTATATAAATCTGCAATTTTGTATATATAAATTCTATGTTTTATGCCTAAAAAGTTTTACTGTATTTGCACCAAGATTAGTTAGATGGTAAATAGTGTCCTTCCAAATGGGTTATTTAACCCAATCGATACCCCAGTAGATGAAGTGGGGAGTGAATCTGCTGTTTGAATATAGTCTTTTTAAATAGTCACTTGTAATATTACGGCTGTTGCGACTTAATAGTCGCTGCACATATTTAATCGTTACACTGTTGCTGCCTGTTAATAGAGAAGAGCCGAAGCTATTGTACTCACAGTTTATAGTGCAGTGATATCGGCTTTTACTGCGTCACAGGTGGCGTCCCACGTGTGGTAAGCAATTGTTATACAGGTTGCAGCATGTAAAGGTGATGCGACTTCGGGATCCTCTGTGTTTTTATATGGCCGTACTGTATTGGAGGTCAGTCGATGATGTATTCCTTCTGCATTTGAACAGATATTTTGCAGGAGTGGACTTTGCCACAAGGCCGACTCTCCAAACAAACAGGTATCCGGCTTGTCTTTGCTTTTTCAAGATAGAAAATCACCGATCCCTTGCTTCTTTATTTTCTTTTTCTTTTAGCGCTTTCAGTCCTCCGGTATTGTACTTTATTCCATGGGATAGTTACCAAACGCGTTTCGGAGTTGGCTACGACTCCTTCTTCAGTGGCTAAACTATCCATGGAAATGACTACCTTTTATACACCTAAAGCAGGTGCGGATTAGATTAATTAACTTTGAATCGGAAGTGACGTGCATTCTTTCTCAAGTCAGAAGGGCAAATATATCGCTTGCAAGCTCAATATAAAACCAATAAAAATAAATTAAATATATAGAGTAAGTATATCACTTTCAAACTACAAGTTATGGCAATACATGCTTAAAAAATTCACTTAAAAAATTTGCATATATCTATATATATATACGCATATGTATGTAACCGCAACACCTTCATAAAATAGAATCTATTTTTGTAAATAATATGGCTTTTTATTTATTCCACATATACTAGTCTATTTCGTACTGTTCATTCATACTAGTAAAAATACAGAATGATAAATACACAATAGAGAAACATTAAATAATATCAAAAGCCGCACAATATTTATGCGGTTAATGCTACAATTTTTATGTGTTGCGGTTTCATTGCGTTTTTATTTTAATTTAGTATTATTTCGATATCAATCCTTCTCAAGCTTATATTGACATTTCAGTTTAATATAAAATCACTTGAATATAAGACAAATATATAAAACAAATATATTATGTTAAAAAATATAAAATATAAAAAAATTACATATATTTGTAAAATACATATATTCTCAATAGTTTTATATATCACTAAGGATAGATAGGACAAATAGATATTCCATTTATTTAGTATTAATTTCATTTATTTTGAATTTATTTGCACGGAGAGGAGCTTCAACAACTTAACAACTTGTCAGTGTTAAACCTCATCTGCCACTTATCTGCCCAAGCATCCAATCTATCCAGATCCCTCTGTAGTAGTATACTGTCCTCTTCAGTGTAAATTACTTTACACAGTTTAGTGTCATCTTCGAAAATTGATACTTTACTATGCAAGCCTTCTACGAGATCATTAATAAATATATTGAAGAGAATAGGGCCCAATACTGACCCCTGAGGTACTCCACTAGTGACAGTGACCCAATCTGAGTGTGTACCGTTAATAACCACCCTCTGTTTTCTATCATTGAGCCAGTTACTTACCCACATACAGACGTTTTCTCCCAGTCCGAGCATTCTCATTTTATATACTAACCTTTTATGTGGTACAGTGTCAAATGCTTTGGAGAAGTCCAGATATACGACATCCATTGATTCGCTGCTGTCAAGTCTAGAACTTACCTCCTCATAGAAACTGATTAAATTAGTTTGGCATGACCGATCCCTCACGAAGCCATGCTGATATGGCGTTATTTGCTTATTTCCGTTGAGATGCTCTAAGATAGCATCTCTCAGAAAACCTCCAAACAGTTTACCCACAACAGATGTTAAACTTACCGGGCTATAGTTTCCAGGCTCTGTTTTTGGACCCTTTTTGAATATTGGCACCACATTTGCCATGCGCCAATCCTGTGGAACATTCCCTGTCATTATAGAGTCCGCAAATATCAGAAATAAGGGTCTTGCTATGACATTACTTAATTCCCTTAGGATACGGGGGTGTATGCCATCCGGTCCTGGCGATTTGTCTATTTTAATCTTTTTAAGTCGCTCATGTACTTCTTCCTGGGTCAGACAGGACACTTTTAATGGGGAATTTATTTTTACATGCTGCATGTCATCTGACACTGGAGAAAAAAATATTTAACAGTTTTGCTTTCTCCTCGTCGCTCTCTGCGACTCCCCCCTCATTACTCTTTAAAGGGCCGACACCTTCAGATTTATACTTTTTAACATTTATATAATTGAAGAACATTTTAGGGTTAGTTTTACTCTCTTTGGCAATTAATCTCTCGGTCTCTAGTTTGGCCGCTTTTATTTGTTTTTTACATGTTCTATTTTTTTCCTTATAGTTTTTCAGTGCTTCCGTGCTACCCTCCTGTTTTAGTGATTTATATGCTTTCTTTTTGTCATTTATTGCTTTCTTTACAGTTCTATTTATCCACATTGGTTTCTTTTTGTTCCTTAATGTTTTATTCCCATATGGTATGTACCTCTCACAATGAGATTTTAGGATGTTTTTAAAGATATCCCATTTTGTGGCTGTATTTTTATTTTTGAGGACTTTGTCCCAGTTAGTTAGGCCTCTCTTAATTGGCTAATTTTAGCTTTTTTGAAGTTTGGTATTTTTGTTCCTCGCTGTAAAAACGCTCTTTTGAATGATAATTGGAAGGTTATTACTTTATGGTCACTATTTCCCAGGTGTCCACCAACCTGCACGTCTGTTGTTCTGTCAGGCCTATTGGTTAATACTAAGTCCAGTATGGCCGTCCCTCTAGTCGGGTCCTGAACCAGTTGGGAGAGGTAATTGTCTTTGGTTATTGCCAAGAACCTGTTTCCCTTATGAGGTATACAAGATTCAGTTTCCCAGTCTATATCTGGGTAGTTGAAGTCCCCCATAATAACAACCTCATTATGATTTGCCGCCTTGTCTATCTCGTTTAGTAGTAGATTTTCTGTGGACTCTGGTATATTAGGTGGTTTATAGTAAACTCCTATTAGTAATTTATTGTTGTTTTTAGCTCCATGTATCTCTACCCACAGTGACTCCACATGTTTATGTCCCTCACTTATATCTTCACGGAGTGTGGGCTTTAGACAGGACTTTACATAAAGGCAAACCCCTCCCCCTCTCCGGTTTTGACGATCCTTTCTAAACAGACTGTAACCTTGTACATTAACCGCCCAGTCATAGCTATCATCCAGCCATGTCTCAGTTATTCCCACTATGTCATAGTCCTCCTCACACATCACTAATTCCAGCTCCCCAGTTTTATTAGTCAGACTTCTGGCATTAGTATACATACACTTGAGAGGTTTATGTATATTTTTTAGCCTACACCTTTCCTTCTGAACTGTTCTAGTCCCACTTCCTTGCCCCCGGTCTCTATCTGCACTATCTTCCCCTCCTATAGTGTAATTACCCTCCCCCCAGTCCCTAGTTTAAACACTCCTCCAACCTTCTAGCCATCTTTCTCCCCAGCACAGCTGCCCCTTCCCCATTGAGGTGCAGCCCGTCCCTACAATAGAGCCTGTAGCCGATAGAGAAGTCGGCCCAGTTCTCCAGGAACCCAAACCCCTCCTTCCTACACCAGTTCTTGAGCCACTTGTTAATCTCCCTAATCTCCCACTGCCTTTCTTGTGTGGCTCGTGGTACAGGCAGTATTTCGGAAAATACTACCTTTGAGGTCCTTGCCCTAAGCTTTTGACCTAAATCCCTGAAATCATTTTTAAGGACTCTCCACCTACCTCTAACTTTGTCATTGGTTCCGATATGGACCATAACCGCTGGATCTTCTACAGCCCCTCCCAGTAATCTGTCAACCCGATCCGCGATGTGTCGAACTCTAGCACCAGGAAGACAGCACACTGTTCGGCGATCACAGTCTTTGTGACAGATTTCCCTATCTGTTCCCCTAATAATGGAGTCTCCCACTACCAGCACCTGTCTGGCCTGCCCTGCTCTCCTGGTTCCCTGCTTACTGGAGCTGACATTCCCCTGACTGGCAGAGGAAGTGTCCGGCTGCAGCAGTGCTGTCCCTGGACTGACATCCCCCTCATCTGCCAAACGTGCAAACTTGTTGGGGTATGTCAAATCAGGGCTAGCCTCCCTGGCACTCTTCCCTCTACCCCGCTTTCTAACTGTTACCCAGCTAGCTACCTCACTTTCCTCAGCCTCCTCTCTTTCACCCTGTAAGAGGCAGCCCTGAATCAAACAGCAGCATTTCCAGCACTTATATCTATGCAGACTGTCATGTTCCCCTCCGGCCACCAGAGGCCACTGTGACTAAACAGGAACCTGAGTTGTGCTGGCCAGAGGCTAAGAAAGGGTTAAGAAGTTTTTCCCGGGCTGTTCCAGAAGTGGCTGAGATAACAGAGAGAGAAAGACAGCCAAGCAAGCGACCGAACCTGGATCCAGACTGCATCTTATTGGATCCAAGAGAATCTGCAGAACTGTGAGTGGCACCGGTGCTTTCCTGTGATAGGTTATAGAGTCAGAGACTTAGTCAGTGCGCTGTAGAAGAGTCCCCTGGGTAGCAGGGCTAGATAGGGAATAAGTGTGGAGAGTAGCCTGCAAGCTGACTGTTTTCTGTTTAGCTTATTCTGTGTCTATGCAAAATCTCATTACCACTGTTGTTGATTTATGTTCACCTGTTTATACCATTCCTGTAATTGACCCATTGGTGCGGTGGTACTGTATTGTTACTCAGCTTTTCCGGCAGTTTCATTTTGCTCCTTAATAAAGCCGGCTTTTGCTTCAGTCACCTTGTCCGCTGTACTGTACTTGAATCCTACTTTGCGGTCTCACCCTCCTCTGACCGCAAAGTCTCACCCTCCTCTGACCGCTACAAGTGGCGCTGCGAGCAGGGTACAGTCACAGAGATGGAGGCGGCTGAAGGCAATGTGCATAATGCTAATGTAAGCACCTCAAGCAATGGTGGAACCTGTCACGACCGCTATCCCAGCAGCAGTCGTGTCGCACCAGACAGAGGGGAAGGGGGACCCTTATCTACGGATGGGAAATAGAATGGCCACCCCTGACTAACCCTAAGCTGGCACCTGTCTGCCCTGATACCCTAGACGGGGTGTGAACCCGTGCGGCGAGCAGTATGCCTAAACCCTCAGTCGCCCTAACAAGACTGGACTGGGGAAAGGCCGATGGGAGCGCTAGTCACCATCACTCACGTCTAGGAAAACAACAGGGGTAGACAGCAACAAACAAACAACAGCAGAGATAGACTTATCCAGTCACGAGCAGAGAAGGCGATCCCAAACACGACAGTCCACGCCGGACAAGAGCTCCACAGCAACACCATCAAACGATCTCCTTCAAAGGTCAGAGTAGCACTGGAAGTAAGGACTATATCTGGCAATGACTGCAAGTGAAACTGAAACTAATATAGTATCTGGGAGTGGCAGACAGGACTCACCTGAGAAGGATGCCTACAAACTCCCAGTCAGGACAAAAAGGTTCACAAGGCAAAACCTGGATGACATACCCTGAACCACGGAGCAAACTCACAAGCTATCGCGAGTAGCAAGTCGCTGCGACCTTCTCCTCCCAGACCTGTCTGGATCAGTCACAGTCGTGACAGAACCCCTGCAAGGGCCCTCCCTATTGGCAAGTTGTTTAACTTGCTATCTAAATTTGATGGCCAGAACATGTCACTGTCTGACTGGGTGTCAAGATTACAGAGCGCTGCTAGGATTTACAATGTCAGCCCAGAGCTACAAGCCCGACAAAATGTCCTACTACAACCAGAAGCCACGCGCAATACCTTGAAAGAGAGAGTGCGATTCCTGGAAGAAATATACGGGGAAACAGCCAGCGCAGGGCACCTCAGGGCGAAATTCTTTTACCGAATTCAGGGGGAAGACGAAGGTGTCTCGCAGTATGCAATGGCGCTACAGGAAGTGTTGGCCGAGGTGCAGAAAAAAGAGGCGGACGGAGTAACCACCATGGGAACTGCAGATTGGATCCTGCGGGAACAATTCATTCTGGGACTCTACAGCACTCCCCTGAAACGGGCCCTGCAGGAACGAGTTAGGGTGGACTCTACACTAACCTTTAGACAAATATTGGCAGAGGCCGTGGCACGGAGCAAAGAAGAAAGTTATGTGTCCGGAGTGATACGGACCCAGACCGTCACCTCCCCCGGGGTTTCAAAGAGCGAAGAGGTCCTAGTCAGAGTAGTACAAGACTTACAGAGCTCTCTGAGTGCTATGCACGAAAAGTTGACACACCTGGAAAAACGGATGGAGTCACACTATACCCCTGAAACTGCCTACCCGGCCCGACAACAAAGTTATCAGGCGCCCCCATGGGTTCCTATATCAGAATATCCTCACCCTAACTTACCTCCTCACCAAGCTCCTTAATATCCTCCAAGGAGGCCCGTCAATCAAGTCCCAAGGGCACCCCCATACGCAGACAAAGAGAAGGCCGTCAAGGGGCACAGTGTTGGCGGTGTGGAAATTATGGACATTATGCCAGAGAGTGTCGGAGTGATGTGGCCAGACGCCCAGAGCCACCGTTAAACTTCCTGCCCCCGGAGTAGTGGGGCGTACTGCGGGGGAGGTGGAGAGTCAAGATACCCAGTATGGCTCCGAACACCTGGTCGCAGGGTGTCCCACCATTCGAGCTGAATTTGAAGGCATTCCGGTCGACTGCTTAGTGGATACCGGGTCACAAGTAACGACTATGCTTGAGTCACTTTTCTACCGTTACTTCCAAGCGCTGGCCAAGCCAGAGCGAGAGACACTGGTCCGGGTTACAGCGGCCAATCAACAACAGATCCCTGTCACAGGAGTCGTGTGGATGAATGTACGGCTATGTGGGCAAGAAGTGAGACGGAAAGGTATTCTGCTGGTCCCTGAGACGTTCAAAGAAGATGTGCCTGTGATAATGGGCATGAACATTCTGCGAGAATTAGATCAGATAATGTTCACCAAACGGGGGCCAGGCTATTGGAAGCAAGCCACTCCACACAAACCTACTCAGAAAGCGTTTCAACGGCTGATCCGATTCTGTGGGACACAGAAAAGTGTCCCAGCACACCAGTCTGTGGGAACGATCCGAGCACCAGGAAAGGCTACCCTCACCATCCCCCCTGGACGGGAGACCGTGTTGACGTTACCCGTGGGAACCTTCCGCAATCTTGAAGGTATGGAGGTGTTCATCGAACCGACGGCCCTAGGAGAGTTGGGTCAGGATGTCCTGGTTGCCCGAACACTGGGAGTGGTCCAGAATGGACAAGTACCTATAAGAGCTGTGAATAAAGAGACTTCTAGATTTCCCATGACGCCAGGAGTGGAACTGGCTCGTGTGTACCTACACCGGGGAGAAGTATTGAGTCGGAGAGAAGTGACTCTAGCTCCAGTAGGTGATGCTGTTTGGACCCTGGCAGTTACTGCCAGTGTAGAAGAGATGCCGACCCCAGAATGGAATGGGAGAACCATCTTGGATCAAATGGAAATAGATGTGAAGGCTCTCAGTTCAGACCAACGGCAAGCAGTTGAAAACATGCTGTGGGAGAATCAGGCTGCATTCGCCCGTCACGCCAATGACTTTGGCTGCACGGATGCTATTACACATGAGATACCGACGGGGGACACTCCTCCAATTCGGGAAAGATATCGGCAGATTCCGCCCAAGTTGTACCAGGAAGTGAAAACGTTGTTGAAACAGATGATAGATACCGGAGTGGTGCGGGGTAGCCAGAGCCCTTGGGCGGCCCCAGTGGTGCTTGTTAAGAAGAAGGATGGCACTATTCGGTTTTGTGTGGATTATCGGCGGTTGAATGGATGCACCGCGCGAGACTCATATCCTCTGCCACGTATCGAGGAGTCTCTGACTGCTCTAGGACGACTGCTCTAGGACGAGCCAAATACTTCTCTACCTTGGACCTGGCGAGCGGGTACTGGCAAGTACCAGTGGCCGAGCAAGACAAGGCAAAGACGGCATTCATACTCCCCATGGGACTATTCGAATTCAACAGGATGCCCTTTGGGCTGACAAATGCCCCGGGGACCTTCCAGCAGCTGATGGAGAGATGCCTGGGAGACCTGAATTTTGAAGCCACTCTGATATACCTGGATGATATCATCATATAAATAACAGATATTTAGAAAAGGCTCCACCAGCAAACTACTGGAGCTCAGCCTTTCAGTTACCAGCTGAAAAAGAGAAATAAATCAATGAAAATGTAGGCTGGCTCACAGTATTTTTGCATAAAATTTATTGATACATTGGATCAACACAGACTAACTTATTGTCAGTATCAGCATACATATATAAACAAAATGTGTAAATAGGTATATATGTGCGGAGCTCACGCACAGACCTAAATAACCGGAGTACTCCTAGGAATAAGACCTTATGGCTAGAGTTGGGCTGCAAGAGGTATTCTATTGAACTGCTCGTATGTCCATGCTTTCAGATGCCGATTTGCTGAATAGTTGGAACCGGAGGTTCTAATTATCCCAGTTGTAATTTCCCACAGGGGGACTCTGTGTTTAAATGTCGTCTGACAGATAGAAACCACACTCTCTCCGCTCTGTAGGGCTCCACTTACTTGTTATCAGCGGAGCAAAACCATCCGACCCGCTCACTCAGCGTCCCACGTGTCCAGCCAGACAGTCGATTGCTCGCCTGTGACGCAGGAGTCTGAACCGTCAGACCAACGGAAGCTGGTACAGCTGAGCCAAGCCGGTGTTTCCTGAACTTGTCAGACCAGGGAGAGTGAACAAGGTTTACCTTGTATTTGCGGCAATGTCAGATATAGCAACACAGTATCAGTCCACTTAGTAGATCCTTGGTAGATGAAATCTTTGCAGCGGTATATGACGTCTTCTGATGCTTTGGAAAGGAATTGCAGAAACAATAAATGGTTGAAGAAAGTCCTCTTGCGTTTTTTGAAAAACCGCATCGGTAGCCTGGTCCTAATACACACTAGACGCGTTTCGGAAACAAGTTCGTTCCTCAGTAGATAGTTGTATAATGCAGTGAAAACGTTGTTGAAACAGATGAAAGCATTATACAACTATCTACTGAGGAAGGAACTTGTTTCCGAAACGCGTCTAGTGTGTATTAGGACCATGCAAAAATACTGTGAGCCAGCCTACATTTTCATTGATATCATCATATACTCTGCTACTTTTCAAGAACACCTGAATAGGCTAGGGCAAGTACTCGAGCGACTGCGATCCCATGGCCTTAAGGTAAAGCCAAAGAAGTGTCTTCTGATGCTTTGGAAAGGAATTGCAGAAACAATAAATGGTTGAAGAAAGTCCTCTTGCGTTTTTTGAATAACCGCACCGGTAGCCTGGTCCTAATACACACTAGACGCGTTTCGGAAACAAGTTCCTTCCTCAGTAGATAGTTGTATAATGCTTTCATCTGTTTCAACAACGTTTTCACTGCATTATACAACTATCTACTGAGGAACGAACTTGTTTCCGAAACGCGTCTAGTGTGTATTAGGACCAGGCTACCGATGCGGTTTTTCAAAAAACGCAAGAGGACTTTCTTCAACCATTTATTGTTTCTGCAATTCCTTTCCAAAGCATCAGAAGACGTCATATACCGCTGCAAAGATTTCATCTACCAAGGATCTACTAAGTGGACTGATACTGTGTTGCTATATCTGACATTGCCGCAAATACAAGGTAAACCTTGTTCACTCTCCCTGGTCTGACAAGTTCAGGAAACACCGGCTTGGCTCAGCTGTACCAGCTTCCGTTGGTCTGACGGTTCAGACTCCTGCGTCACAGGCGAGCGATCGACTGTCTGGCTGGACACGTGGGACGCTGAGTGAGCGGGTCGGATGGTTTTGCTCCGCTGATAACAAGTAAGTGGAGCCCTACAGAGCGGAGAGAGTGTGGTTTCTCTCTGTCAGACGACATTTAAACACAGAGTCCCCCTGTGGGAAATTACAACTGGGATAATTAGAACCTCCGGTTCCAACTATTCAGCAAATCGGCATCTGAAAGCATGGACATACGAGCAGTTCAATAGAATACCTCTTGCAGCCCAACTCTAGCCATAAGGTCTTATTCCTAGGAGTACTCCGGTTATTTAGGTCTGTGCGTGAGCTCCGCACATATATACCTATTTACACATTTTGTTTATATATGTATGCTGATACTGACAATAAGTTAGTCTGTGTTGATCCAATGTATCAATAAATTTTATGCAAAAATACTGTGAGCCAGCCTACATTTTCATTGATATCATCATATACTCTGCTACTTTTCAAGAACACCTGAATAGGCTAGGGCAAGTACTCGAGCGACTGCGATCCCATGGCCTGAAGGTAAAGCCAAAGAAGTGTCATCTCTTCAAGAGGGAGATCGAGTACTTGGGCCATAGGGTGTCCCAAGACGGAGTGTTGCCATCCCAAGACAAAGTGGCTGCAATACGACAATGGCTAGTGCCCAGAACGCTGCGGGAGTTGAAGGCCTTCCTTGGACTGACCGGGTACTACCGGCGGTTCATCAAAGACTATGCCAAGATAGCGGGCCCTCTGAATGAGTTGTTGAGAGGAACGGCTGGGCAACCCAAGGGCCAAAATATTACCTGGGGGCAGAAGCAGGAAGAGGCCTTCCAGGCCCTGAAAGAAGCTCTGACATCGGCCCCCATATTGGCTTATGCCGACTTTGATAAATCATTTCTCTTATCTACTGATGGCAGTCTCTACGGACTCGGTGCAGTCCTGTCGCAGGTACAAGATGGACATGAGAGGGTGATCGCCTATGCCAGTAGATCCTTGCGAGAGACAGAGCGAAACCCCCACAACTACAGTTCCTTCCGGCTAGAACTCCTTGCCCTGGTGTGGGCCATGACGGAGAAGTTTGCGGGATATTTGACAGGAGCTAAGATCTTTGTACGGACTGATAACAATCCCCTGGCCCATCTGGACACTGCCAAGTTAGGAGCCCTGGAGCAACCCTGGGCAGCTCGCCTTGCAAAGTATGACTTCTCAATTCGCTACCGTTCCGCTACGGAGAACACTAATGCAGATGGCCTGTCGAGGGTTACTTTTGAGACCCCAGGGGGTGTCGATGAACAAAAAGAAGAAGATGAAACTCCGGATTTCCGCAAGTTCGTTTTGCCCACAGTTGCGGCCCAGACAAGTGGGGAGGCCCGTAAGCTACCCAAGGCATTGAGGAGGACTAATGAGGACTGGGGCCGATTACAGGATGAAGATGTTGGGCTGCGGCAGATGAAAAACTGGGTAACCCAGCGAAGGAAGCCCAACAGAGAAGTAAGGGCTGACCTGGATGCCGAGATGAAGTCCGTTCTACATCAATTGGACAGATTGGAAATGCACAGAGCTGTTCTGTACCGCAAGTGGCAACAGCCTAATGACCTAGAGGCGAGGTGGCAAGTAGTCATACCTGGAAGCGTGGCATGTGAGATAGCCAGAGAAGCCCATGAATTTTGAGCTCACTTCGGGCCCGCCAAGACTTACCAGTGGCTGCAGCGTTGTGTATTGTCCGCGACTGGAGGCAGTGGTGGAGGAAGTTTGCCGACAGTGTCGAGTGTGTGAACTTACTAAAAGCACGGAACAGAGGGCACCCCTCCAGTCTATACAGACCAAAGAACCGCTGGAATTATTGATGATGGACTACCTCCTCGTGGGGCAATCATCGAGAGGTCCACAGTACTGCCTGGTCATGGTTGACCACTTCTCCAAGTTTGCAGTAGTCTCCCCAACTCGGGATCAGGCGGCTGAGTCCGCAGCACGCGCTATCTGTCAGGATTTCATCCGGGTCTACTGGTGTCCAAAGCGGATCCACTCAGATCAAGGGGCGTGCTTTCAAGGGAAAGTAATGGAGGAGCTACACCGATTGTACGGTATTGAAAAATCCAGAACGACCCCCTATCATCCCCAAGGGAATGGGGCCTGCGAGCGCTTCAACCGGACGCTGCTACAAATGCTGAGAACGCTAGAGGAAGACAAGAGGGCACACTGGCCTGATTACCTGCCGGAACTAGTCTGGGCCTACAAAAATCGGGTCCATACCACCACCGGTTACACCCCATATATGTTACTGTTTGGGAGAACTGGTAGAGAAATCGTTGAATTGAACCTGGAGCAGCCAGAAGACCTAATGAAGCGATCAACCACCTCATGGGTGAAAGAACACCGCCAGCGACTCCAGACCATCTGCCGTTTGGCAGGCCAGCGGTTACAGGAGAGAACTCATACGGACCGTCCTCCAGTCCAGGAGGTGCCACTGAAGCCTGGAGACCGGGTCCTGGTACGAGAGAAACGCCCCAGAGGCAAATTGAGTGAGCGTTGGGAAGTACAGCCATACAAAGTGATCAAGAGAGTGTACCCTAATGGTCCGGTTTATGAAGTGCAAGTTGAAAATGAGGAGTTTGCTTCACGGACTTTACATAGGAATATGCTAAGGCCATGCCGGTCCACAGATCCAGCACATATTCAGAGGACACCTTCTCCTCCTGCCCCATACCCAGAATGTGTTATCTCAGATGGAAACGAATGTGAAGACTGGTGGACCGTTCCTGACACTGCGGAAGGTCCCCATGCCGTAGGTGATGAGGCTCCTGCTACAGAACCACTACCGTCTCGCAGTGAGGAGGAACCCGCGACCACACCCAGATCTCCTGCTGTAATGGAAGAGCCCAGGTTAACAACTCCCAGTGGAGAAAGTCAGGTTCTAGCAGATAGTCAAGACCTCCGGAGATCCAGTAGGTCTACTGCAGGGGTTCCACCAAACAGGTACGCTGCTGACGAGTTCATTTGGTCTGCCTGTAGGTATTGTGGACAATGTTGTACTGCCGTTTAAATGTTTCATTAACCCCTTTGTTTTCCATGGACTATATAGCGAGACCGAGGACAGCCACCTTTAAGTGGGGAGGCATGTAAGAGGCAGCCCTGAATCAAACAGCAGCATTTCCAGCACTTATATCTATGCAGACTGTCATGTTCCCCTCTGGCCACCAGAGGCCACTGTGACTAAACAGGAACCTGAGTTGTGCTGGCCAGAGGCTAAGAAAGGGTTAAGAAGTTTTTCCCGGGCTGTTCCAGAAGTGGCTGAGATAACAGAGAGAGAAAGACAGCCAAGCAAGCGACCGGACCTGGATCCAGACTGCATCTTATTGGATCCAAGAGAATCTGCAGAACTGTGAGTGGCACCGGTGCTTTCCTGTGATAGGTTATAGAGTCAGGGACTTAGTCAGTGCGCTGTAGAAGCATCCCCTGGGTAGCAGGGCTAGATAGTGAATAAGTGTGGAGAGTAGCCTGCAAGCTGACTGTTTGCTGTTTAGCTTATTCTGAGTCTATGCAAAATCTCATTACCACTGTTGTTGATTTATGTTCACCTGTTCATACCATTCCTGTAATTGACCCATTGCGCCTCTGGTGCGGTGGTACTGTATTGTTACTCAGCTTTTCCGGCAGTTTCATTTTGCTCCTTAATAAAGCCGGCTTTTGCTTCAGTCACCTTGTCCGCTGTACTGTACTTGAATCCTGCTTTGCGGTCTCTCCCTCCTCTGACCGCTACAACCCTCCCCCTCATCTACCCCAATGAGTGCTTGCTCGGTGAGAAGCAAACTCTTTTGCAAATTGTCAATGCCTCTCAGTGTTGCAACTTGCCCATTTAGAGACTCGATTAGCGATTCCAAACGGGTAATTTGCTCACATCTTGAACAAAGATATACACCCTTGAACGGCTGTTCCAGGACTGCATACATCATGCAAGTTGTGCACTGGACTGCGTTGTCAATTGTGCAACACATACTAAAAGGGGATTACAACAGAAAAAAAGTAAAACGGTAAATATGATTTAGAATTAGACCCTGTCTGCTGTAGTTGAAGGACTACCTAGAATTAAGCCAACAACACACAAGGAAATTATAACCAACCTTAGTTTCCAACTCCTTTTCTTAAACTCCTTTTTTTTAACTTCACTTAATAAGAAGCCCACTTAGTAGAGCAAGCCTCAGGAAGAGCAGGCTCTAGAGAATCTAGTGGGTCAATTTATAGCACCTGGTTGCCCAGGCCACTCCCCTTAATCAAGCAGAGAAAAAAAATGGGTTTTAATGGCAATACCCAGCAGAGGAAAAAAAAAAAGTTTTAAATGGCAGTACTAAAATGCAAAAACATAACTTTCAAGGATCTCTGCTTCAAGCCACACTCAGCCACTCAGCCACCTGCAATCACTCCCACAAAATCACACTCAGCACTAGAACTCCTTTTTTTTAACTCCACTTAATAAGAAGCCCACTTAGTAGAGCAAGCCTCAGTGTGTTCGAGTTTTATTCTATTTTAGTATATTTTAGAGTGTATTTTATTCCATTTTATTGTACCTATATTAAATATTGTGCCTGCTCCACGGTGGTTGAGTGCTTACCTATCCATTCAAATTTGTTTAGTGTTTATGTATTGAATAGGATGATTCAATCTTAGGTTTAAGCACCTATCCATAGCTATAGGGGGGTGAGCCACTCTATTGACTTTCTTTAAAAAAAAAAAAGAACTTTTATTAAGTCTATTTAGATTCCTGAAATAAATGTGAGCACTACTAAGTTAAAACTTTCTGATGTCCTGTCAATATTTCAGCAGTAATGTCCTAACTAGCATGTGAACCTGAGGTGCACATCCTATTCTTTCACACACTATATTGTTGTATTCACAGACACATGCAGTATCGTACTATCTATTTCGCCATGGAAGATTCCACATGCAGACACTAAATGTGTATAGCAATCTTACTAAAAGCTGACACTGACAAAGATCTCAGAACCTAAAACATGAGACTGTCCCCCAACATGTTTCGCCAGCTAATCTGGCTTCATCAGGGGTAACGGACAGAATTGAATGAAACGCTGTTTGAGGGCCTTAAAAAGGCAGTCATGTGATTGGAGGTGTATTACCAAGACCAATCACATTAGAGTGTACTGGTAGGTGAGTATCAGATAGATGCAAGTAGCCAATGAACGGCCTGTAAGTTGCCTCTGACGCATCTGATACGTCAGATGTGCACACGCCCCCTCCACTAAGCCTTACCTTACCAGACCATTATATCAGGGCTCTGCGACTGCGCGGGGACTTAGAATGTGGCTGGGGCGCCTCTCTCATAGTGCGCCTGCGTGTGTACTTAAGAAATTAAATAAAAAAATAACGTTAGTGCGCCTGTGCGTGCACTTAGTCTGTGAGCAAGGAGATGTCGCTTACTGCGCCTGCGCTTCGGACTTTGGCTACCGTAGGTAACGCCACTCTATGTTACAATTATCTTCCCAGATAACAGGCGAATGCGACTTGTATTTCAGCTCTCACTCCTCTCTTCAAGACTTCTCTCGTAGAGTTGAGCGGACACCTGGATGCTCGGGTTCGACGAGTTCGGCAGAACTTCACAAAAAAGTTCGCGTTCGGGACCCAAACTTGACCCCGAACCCCATTGAAGTCAATAGGGACCCGAACTTTTGAGCACTAAAATGGCTCTAAAAAAGTCATGGAAAGGGCTAGAGGGCTGCAAATGGCAGCAAAATGTGGTTAAGAGCATGGCAAGTGCTCTGCAAACAAATGTGGATATGGAAATGACTTAAAATAACATAAAATACGTAAAAAAAAAAAATTATAATCTTGATCTTGGAGGACAAGGTACATATGAAGTAGGAGGTTGAGGAGGCGGTGGATGTGGCGGTGTAGGTGGAAGCGGCAGTGGAGGAGGTGGGGGTAGCCAACACTGGTTTTTGGTTTTAATTCTTTTTTTTTTGTTTAAATTAGGGTACACCCCCAAACATTGTGAAGACAGACCCATCAGTCAGTACGTGTAGGCGTGTGCACACATACTGTTCCACCATGTCGCACGTCCCCGTGATGTCCACGATCCAATTTGATATCTGCTCTATCAACTTTTGATGTTCTTTTCTGCACCTACCATGTTGATCACGGTTAGCGGTGAATCAGGGTTTTACGCCGGAGAGGGAGCGTGAGAAAGGGATACCACATCCAAGGGAGGTCAATGGCTGCAATGTGATCGAGCTGAAATGTGAGACAAGTTATTAAAGCGAAAGGATCGAATGAAAGGGCCAATTAAAGATGAATTTTTCAAATTTCAGTCCCTGTCACCTATGTAGAGCAGGGGTTTTTCATTGGCAAAAATGGGTTAATGTCACCCACCAATGGAACAGATGATTTTACAAAAAATAAGGTCCCAGTCACCTATGCAGAGCAGGGGTTTGTATACGGCAAAATTGGTAAAATGTCACCTGACCATGTAACAGACGATTTTTTGCAATTTAGATCCCTGTCACCTATGCAGAGCAGGGGTTTATTCACGACAAAAATGGTAAAATGTCACCCAAGAATGTAACAGACGAATTAGTGAAATGTATTTCCTTGTCCACTAGGTAGAGCAGGGGTATATCACAGCCAAAAATTGGTGAATTTCACTTGACAATGTAACAGACAAATTAGTGAAATTTATTAACCTGTCCACTAGGTAGAGCAGGGGTATATCACAGCTAAAAATTGGTGAATTTCAGTTGACAATGTAACAGACAAATTAGTGAAATTTATTAACCTGTCCACTAGGTAGAGCAGGGGTATATCACAGCTAAAAATTGGTGAATTTCAGTTGACAATGTAACAGACAAATTAGTGAAATTTATT